>NW_013527137.1:6518942-6539816 GCF_000836215.1 Papilio polytes
TTTAGTGTACTGTTTGTTTGAGAATATTTTGTTTTTGGTGTATTTTGTTTTGTTTTTAGTGCATTTTGTTTTGTTTTAGTGTATTTTGTTTTTTATATATGTAATCTCGTTTGTGGATGAATTAGTTTATGATTTCCACACCTTTTTAATTATTAAAAAGCAAGATACTAAAGAAACAGCCGATAAAATGTCTGTAGTATGCGGAGGCATTAAATGAATCTTTACGTAAAAATTGTGGAAATAAGCACGACTTTATTTTAATGACTAGCTGTTGTCGCGACTTCGCCCGCGTGAAATTAAAACAATAGTAAAATAGCCTGTTACTCAACATAGCTTTTTAATGGTGCAAGAATTGAAAACCAATCAATTTTGAAATAGGTCCAGTAGTTTTTTTTAGTTATTTCAATACATACAAAAATCCAAAAGTAAAATCAAAATTTATAATATTATTATAAACAGGTAACCTTTTCACATATACTTTAATGTCAATTAAGATTCACATCATTTAAAAAATCCATTTATAACTCTATCTCAACATCGATGTCTTCAAGACTATAATTATTTTATGCAATAATTTTAGGAATAGCATATCAAAGTCTCGATGTTTCGCAAAACTATTCGATTTTCCATCGAGCAGACACTCTGATTACTCGATTTCACAATCTAATTGTTGATGTATCGAAATCGTAAGTCATCAGGCGTGTCAAAAATAAATCAGTGACATAATGTAGACGTGATTAGTGGTAGTTTAGAGCGTGAACACCTCAAACTAAACTATCGCACAACTGTTAGTCTCGCTTTGATTCCAAGCTTGTATGGAGGTGCGCACAACTCGAATTTTAGATGTGCAACTAAACAGTTGAATTGACTGCGAAACAATCGACAACCGCACAACTGTGCGATAGTTTAAACAAAGGTGTACGTCCGCTCTTAGTGCTGTAAGATGATGACGTAACCATCATCAGAGGTGAGGATAATGGTGTTTCAACAACTAATTGTATAGTCCGAAAACTCGAAGTTTGATCTCTAAGTCGGCACCAGCGTTAAGGTTAGGCGCTAAATAGAAAGGTCACAGGTCTGAGAATCCAGTCTCCTCCAACAGCTGGTAAAATCCGGTACTGTTGTTTGTAACATTTCGCATCATCTCAAGCATACTCAAGCCAATCAACAAGATTAGAATAATCGACTGAAAACTGACCTGTTAAGCTGTTTAAATTTAGTGGCTGCTTGTAGAGTAGCGTAACCGTAGCGAGTATATTTGGCCGAGTCTTCTGATGGTGCATTGAATGCTGCCAAATAGCGAGCCGGGTTGGTATCGTCTAACCATAGCCCTGAAGAGAATATCTATTATTAGAATTGGATTGAGATATCTAACATATTGGTAGGTTTTAAAGTTAACTGTAATAATAAATTGATTCGAAAAGTCATAAAAAACTACTTGGTTTTCATGGAATTTACTAAAAGTTTGCGTGTTACTTACACGCGTTAAACACTCACCCATAGAGTACAATTTCGGCTCTAAAACGCTATACAATTCGTGCATTTTCTGAATTCCATATTCAGCTGCTTCTAAAACATCTCTGTTTTTATTCGTTAAATTACTGGCCACTGGTTTGTCATTATACTCCGAATTCTCTTTATCGATATCATAATCATCTTCTAAATTATCCTGGTCGATAACTGGCAATTCTTTATTAGAATAATCTACTCCTGAATCATCATCAGTCAGTTTTTCATCAGTTACCGCAGTCATATTACTTTTGTCACAATATTTAAGAACTAGTGTTGATATATTCTTTGTTTCAGATATTGAATGGTTTTTACTATGATTCCTTTCAATTATAGTGACACTGTGAAGTTCCTTGTTATTCGAACTATTCAACATCGGCATTAAATGTTTTAATACTTCGATTATATTGTGTTGAGTTGTGTTATTGCTTGTGTTAGGCTCGATTGTTAATATTTCTACATAATCTGGTTTACTTGTTGAAATATTAGTTTTGTTAATGTTATATTTATTTGTGGCATTTATCAAAGGATGCATATCAAATTTATCTTCAATGCCACTTTTAATGAATGTTGTGTTATACCCAGTTTTGTTATAATTCTCATTTGCTTTTGTATTAGAAAGTTCGTTTTGAGGTACATTTAGAATGATTGCTTCATTCAGTTTAGTTTCATTGGCATTTATTTCTGATGACATGTTATTTTTTATTCTATTTATTGATGCAATTATGTCGTTTATTAATTCTTCTTGTATCGATACGTGCGTACTGTTGTATGTTGTTAAATTAGTTACTGAGTTTACTAAGAATTTCCTTCTTTCATTTTCTTTTATTGTAAGTGGATTTTCTGTATATTTCCTTTGTATTCTGAATATATCTTCAATGATTCTTTTGAAAGGGCAGCTGTTGGTATCCCCTGATGGGACACTTTTATGTTGATCCTGTGTCCCATTTGTTAGCAGTGGGAGTAGAAGGCAGATGTACTGGTATCTAGAAAAGAAGTTATAGGAAGTGATGTTAAACGACCATTGATTCTTTGAAATAAATTAAATCTTACTTAATATTATAAATGCGAAAGTTTAGATGGATGGATGTTTGTTAGAGTTTGTAGACTAAACGACTGAACGGATCTCGATGAAATTTGGTACAGATGTAGAGTATGGTCAGGAAGAAGATATAGGGTACTTAGTTTTTTTTTTAATACCACGCGGAGGGAGTCGCTGGCGCAAGCTAGTATTAGATAAGATATGTATCTTGATTGTTTTCAATAATTCAAGTCATTTTAAAATAAACTCTAGGCTTGTGTTTCTTCACGGTATCGCGGGAATCGAACTCATGACCACGTTCAATCGTTAGTTTGTCACTTTCCACTTTACTCATGAGTTTGTTGTGTATACTAGTAAGTAGCGACCTACACTTAACAATTTAGCCTGTTTACCATCTTCTAACGTAAGTGAAAACTTTTCGAATGCAACCTCCTTACAATAAACAGGTATCTCACGCATCAGGTAAATATGTAATTATAAACATGCACTGACAAACTTTCTCGGTATGTCCGCACGTAAGGAAAGCTAAACTTTCCCTCAACTTAAGAGAAACCGATAAGTTAAAGCTCTGAAGAAAGCTGTCGCAAATTGTAATTGTAGTTTTAGTGTCAGCTTGAAAATTATACGTTTTAAACGAATTGTAAATAAGACCTTAAAGGTGTAAGGGACGGTAAAGAATGAACTTATATTACAATGTCCAAAAAGACAGCAAGATCTAAAAAGTATATAGAAAAATTAATGTACTAACCTGAACATCCCCATTTTTTATCGTTGTTAACTTGAATTTACATACTTTTATGATGTAACAAAATTATTTCACTACCGCAAACAAAACTTTTTTAAAAATATATTTTTGAGATATAACTTTTGACGTTTTGCAAAACAAGATGGCGCTAGTTTCGTAGTGTTTAGAAAATTATTGATAGTTTAAAAGTTTGTTTGTGTTTTGTTTCGCGGTTCCCGTGGCGTAGTGAGGCTTCGCCGGGCGCGGCGGGACTGTTACGTAAGGCGGGAGGCTGTGCTGGACGATGTACTGTTAGGAGACCTCGCGTCGTGCGATGATCTCGAGTTCGCGTGCTTGTTTTGCACTAAAATGAGCTTTTTTCGGACGCATTTACACCGTACTAGACGTCACTGTGGATTTTTTTTTCATTATCTTTTAGTCATATTTGTCGATGTATTTTAAATATAATTTATCTTGTGACTGTAATGGTTTTTTAACTCAATATATGTGTTAATTGTAAGAGATTGGCAAAATGTTGTAAAACTGTTAAACTTGGTGATATAAATGATTATAAAGAATGTTTTGTCAAACAATTATTTTGTCCGAACTAAGGTTATAATTAATTTCTGTAACACGTAAGTACTTTGTTATTTACCTTGTGGTGAATAAAAAATTGTCACTTTTTATTTTACATGTGAAATTGACAATATACGAATTGTAAACAACGTATTGAATTCTGTAAACGGTGTAATTACAGCTCGGTGTGACAGGTGGCGGGCACCTTAGGCATAATCATTAGACGCCGGCTTCTGATGGGCGGACGCGGGCGATTTCGGGTGCGGCCAAAGACCCCGCGAACACAGCGTTCGTTGTGTCATTCTCAATCGACGCGGACATTTTTTGTGGGAATTAAACACATTGCCAGTCAAACTAATCGAGAATGGGCGATGCCGGAATATTGGAGTATTTTGACTTAATGCCACCGAACAGTTGTGAATTATGACAAACATTGACAAGTCAGGATCGGACTGAAATATTTACAAACTCATCAAACCTGTTATTTTCTATACATTTCGAAGCTAATCAATACTGACTTAGTGATAGTTGTTGCTTGCGACTTCGTCCCCGTGAAATTAAAAATAATCAAAAACTATAGCCTTTGTTACTCAGAGATAAATTACCTTTCTAATGGTGAAAAAAAATTAAAATCGTCCCAGTAGTTTTAAAGTTATTTCAATACATACAAAAATACAAATCTTTCCTCTTTATTATATGAGTATAGATGATGTCTGAACATTTTAAGATTACAATAAATGTTTTCTAGTCCAGAAAATTCGTAATGTAAATCATACTAATATTATAAACGTGAAAGTTTAGATGGATGGATGTTTGTTAGAGTTTGTAGCCTAAACGGCTGAAGAGATTTCGATGAAATTTGGTATAGATGTAGAGGATAGTCTGGAAGAACACATAGGCTACTCACTTTTGTTTTTTTTTTTAATACCACGCGGACAAAGTTGCGAGCGAAAGCTGGTAATTTATAAAATATACCTAGTCCGATTACAAATTGTCTAATTTCACATTTGGTTTGCGACATTAAAATTGTTTTATCTATACTAATATTGTAAATAGGAAAGATTTGTATTCACGTAAAAACTACTGAGCCGATTTTAAAAATTCTGTTACCATTACAAAGGTAATTTATATGAGAGAAAATTGGCTATATGGCCAACATTTTTTACACTTTTTAATTACACGCGAGCATAGTCGCGAGCAACAGCTACTGACAAAGTATACACGTTTAGAATAGGCAATATGCATATGACGCCAAATTGTACCAAACTTATTTTAAGTATACTTTATTACTATAAAAACAGTCCTGCAAAGATATTTTTAAATGTAATGTGATTTAGTGGTAAAATTTAATCATTAAAAAGTGTCTTTTTTCAAATTCCCTCGCTAAGTTCTAAAACGCACACTATTGGTCGAAGCAAGTGGCTTATCTAATATGGCGTCGCTGTGTTGGCAATACACAGTTCATTTACGTTAGTTTATATAGAAATACACTCTTGAAGTATTTTACTGTAAACACGGTATCAAAACCAACTTTAAAATAAAAAAATAATGAATAGAATTATTAATTACCACTTATTTGTACCAGGAATAATAAAAATGAATCGATTTTTGACTTTTTTTAACTTGAGAAACTATGATGTGTTTTACGTCGAAGTGACATCTGAGCGTAAGTTATGAATGAAATAGACGAATGACGTCAATCGTCTCATGACAACTCCGGTCGCGTTTTAGTCGCTCGAAAATGGTCGTAATTTTTTTTTTATTATTTTTAGCTCAATGGTTGAATATTTTCGCGTCAATTTTTTTTTCTGGTTATTTTATAACAAGTAGAATCGTTTAAAAAAAGAAAAAAAAATACATGCATATTCCCTATTACGTGATTTAAAGCTTAAATCCATAGTAACGATTAAAATGATACTATAATTCTAATGGATATGGTTAGATATGGCTAATGGTTTTAAAATGACAGAAGTTATTTTCAAAGCGGTTAGACAGGAAAGTAAACCTGTAAAAGTTGACTGTGGGAACTTTCAAAGATTATAGACTCTTTTATAATTAGAAACAATGTAGTTCTTGTTATTTTGTAATACATAATGTATATGAATATAAAGTGTTGCCGGTTTTTTTTTTCTTAATTGTTGGTGATATCTCGGATTTGAAATTTGTCGTTGACTTTTAATCTATACATGTAATAAAATTGGAGTGTCTGTTTGTAAAAAAAAACATTCTTTTGGGAAGTCGGTCAAAAAAAAAGATTTGCAGATTTCGGAAAGATGGTATATTTGCGGTGCTGATAACAAAAAAAGCATTTTTTTCGTCTGTCTGTCCGCAAGCCGCATTTGTTCCAGGTAATCTCCGAAACGGCTGGGCCGATTTTGACTGGATTTTCACTGAAGGGTAGCTGACTAGAAGAGCATTTTATAGGCTACTTTTTTCTTCTTAATATTGTGTAGACGAAGTCGCGGGCAACAGCTAGTCGTAAAATAATTCCCTGAAAAATGTCTTCATAAGTTTCTAATATTTTAACAATTTGTTGTGTTGTAATATAAAAAAAAAATGTGAAATTCAAAGACGACGGTCGTTTTCCAACTGATCGTATTTATTGTGTTTTTGCGTCGCGATGTTTTCTTCATTTCACACAAACTTAATCAGCCTTCAATAAAAGTCTGTAATAGTTTGTTAAATTATTTTTCCACTTTAACAATGACAATCGATTTCATCTACTCTTAACGTTTCTTTTGCTCTATTTCGATTTGAACTTGGAACGCGAAAAACGGATGTTTTTAAGTAATTATGTTACGTAATCGTGAGATATATCTTTGTTTTTTTTTCACAGAGAATGAGACAGATGGCTGTTCATGGTAAAAGTCAATTAAATTGCCAGCAACCATATTTGTACAAATTCACCGCCTCTGTATTACCATGACCACATAGAAGACAGGCGACGTAGACGTAATTCCCAATTTTTGTAACATCCTTATTGTTTTAAAAAGAAAATGTTCACTGACTTAACAATGTTTCGACGCTTGATGGTCTCTCGATTATATCTGTGCCTTAATCCATTGTAATAGATAAAATTTTACTACATTAAAATAAAGGATGATAATTATGTAAGAACGAGCTGTTGCCCGCGTCTTCGTCCGCGTGGTATTAGAAAACATACAAACTATATAAATTACAAAAAGTTACGTATCCCTCGGGAACCGGACGTTTTTCGGGGATAAAGCTTATCCCATGTGTACTCCAGACTTTGTTTTACATTTGTACCAAGTTTCAATAAGATATGTTGAACCGTTGCAGAATGATCGAGTAAACATTAAAAAACTAAATTAATGAATCCCACAGGAACCGTAACTATTCCCGGGATAAAAAGTAGCCTATGTGTTCTTCCAGACTATGCTCTAAACCTGTGCCAAATTTCATAGAGATCTGTTCAGCCGTTTACACTGCAAACGCTGACAAACATCCATCCATCTATCCATCCATCCACCCATCCATCTAAACTTTCGCATTTATAATATTAGTAAGATCCATATCATAGATCCTTGAATTTACAAGAGAAAGCGCACGTGCAGGTCGAGTCGCACGTATTATCAATATGGGCTATGGCCATATTGCGACATAGAGTAATTAATTACAGAGGCGGCACACGTCGATGTTCGCAATGGTCGCCTTGGATATGCCATAGAATAACTAGTTACTAACTGCAATACTTAAAGCACATGTACGCACTAAGGAAATGCCTTAGTGTAGATTTACCTAATCGTGGTCGTTTGACCTACCTAACGTTAAGCTGATCTTCCTCTTTCTTTTTGGGAAATCGGTCAAAAAATACTTGGATGAGATTTTTAATTTCTGGTTGCCACCTTTTAACATACTAAGTAATTTTGGTTGGAATAGGAAAAAAAACAAACACGTAGGTTATTTTTATATATTTGAAAACTATTAAAACAATTATTTATTTTATAAAAATCAAACGTAATTAAACATAAACAGTGATAAATTTAAATTTCAATAAAAAACTTTTCAGGTAACCTATTCTTGATTCATTGTACTTGAAGTGGTTTAAAACATTTATAGCATTTTAAGATTTCTTAAACTCAGTTTTCATTCTTTATTTTAATTAAAAACAATTAAACCCAGTAATTCGAGAAACAAATTGTAGCTTCACAGTCTTAATGTTTTAGCAAAATCAAAAATATTGAATTGTCCTTTTCCTTTTTTTATAAAAAAATAAAACTCCTGACAAAACATTTTTAAATAGGTTTTGTAAAATTTAACGAAGTATCCTACATTTAAAATTATGTACTTTTTATAAAGCTTAAAATATTTTGAAAGACAGCGGGAGGTCATGTTTATTTTATAAACATTTTTTTTTCAGGTATCTAATACAATCAGGTAAAATTTTACGTAGTAAATAATTTTCTATAAGATCTTAGACAATATAGGAGTAATATCTATAATCTAAGTATAATATTATGAATCTAAAAAAATATATTTTATGCACATTATTTTCTGTCTTCCGAGATCACTCCGTAGCTTCCATGATTTTCTTCGTATCACATGATCATAGTTTTCATTCTGTAACAAAAAGTAAACGGTAAACGTTATTATTGTACCCAATTAAGCAAAGGCAGTAATCTTAATAATAAAAGAGAAGAATTTAAAAAGTTATTACAGAGAGTGGCTCCATCTAGATTTTGCATCTATAACACTTAATGTACGAACTGCTACTTAATAACTGCTGCCATCTACCAACGAATAGCTTAACTAAAAGTGTGATTAATATTCCAGTAAAGCGCCATCTATTGATAGTATGACGAAACACACAGAACGTAGACTTAAGCAAAATGTACAAACCTGTTACTAGATGGCGCTAATGCGTTCGCCGAACTTCCCGCTCGGCCTTCTCCTGGCGCTTGAGGTCATTGATCGCCGTTACGCTGCCGAACAGCACTTTCGCCGTCACTTGCTGCAAAATGCACATAATTGCACATCAGTGACAAAGTTTGCAGCAGACAGGTCAATTAATACCACAGTGATAATAATGACTATGTTCTTAACTAAATATTTTATGATACAGATTATGTCTGACATTTTACTTTACCTATTTTGCATAAGTTTAAATAAGTAACAGTAAACCTATAACGTTATTTAAGACGTTAACGCAACAATCAATTAAGCGTCGACAATATATAGGTTGAGCAGAAATTTAAAAAACCTTGCCATGCGTAGAAATATAGAACTAAAACCCTTGCACGATTTAGAAAGTGATGTAATAAAGAAGGCGGTTGAAGCGCCCTCGGGCCAGGATTTTGTATTCTTGGCTCGACTGTAACAAAAAATAAAATAAAAAGCAATAGTTATATTTTTTCCTGTATTATTTTCTTAATGTTATACCAATAGTAGTAATAAACATCTCAACTTAAGTTATTTTAGTATTTTTGTAACATCTAAACGCATTATTGGAGGACATAAGACAGCTTATTCAGTATTGGAAGGCAATGAAGTCACGTTTTTATAAAATTGCTTCAACGTAATAAAGTATCCTAAATATTAATTGGGGATCAATTTCATCCAGGTGGCGCTAGGGGCGTGTTAGAGTTTCAGATGCCTTTATTGCTTTAAGCTGCTACCTGACCGCCATAATTGAAACGTTCGGACCGCCATATTGGAATTTGTTGCATGCATTTTTAATAATTTTGTTACAACGTAATTTGTAATACAACACAACAGAGAAAATAAAGAAAAAACAAGGAATAGTGAAATGTTTTTTTTAAATCTATATTTCGAAGTAACTGGTCGAAATATTTAAAAGTAAAAGAATAACGTTGCTAAATGAAATGGCGGCAAACGTGCAACTTGGTTGGGTCTGAGTTAAAAATTGCAGATAACGTATGATGCAGCAAAATTACAGAGTTGACATGACAAGAAACAAGATAAGAGCTGTACATTGCTCTGCATTTATCAGAAAGCTTAAACTCGAGTCGAAACGAATGATATTAAAAACATCAAAGACACTTCTAGATCGTATCTTTATATCTATGGTATGTATTTAACGTCTTAATAGACTTTTAAATGCTGTGGATTTTTTTTATGTTTTTTTATTCCCAAGAAGTCTCAGATTCAATAACAGAGTTGGGTTTTTGTATTTCACTAAACCCTCAAATATATTAATAGGAAAATATTACCGGGCGTTACCTGATAGTCATTTTGTCAAATTTCGTAACTTGCCCCTGCGGCTATAATGGATCAGTTTTAGACCACGAAGGATTATATATCTAGGGCATTGGACGCAAAATTCATAAGTCAAACCATATATTGAACGTAATTTTTTGGCAGTAGTTTTAAAATGTATTTGCTAAAAGTCGAGTGCTAATAATTTAGTGTTTAATTTGAAAGCAAAACAGTCAAATATGGTCTATAGTTATTGCCTATTTAATAAAAAAAAATAACAAAGACGAAATTGAACGTATACATCGATGGCGATTAGCCAGGGAAGATATGTCTTGTGAGAAGGAAGAAAGAAAAGAGACTTAGAGGACCAAAACTGTTGCGTCGTTCTAAAGTAAACAAAATAATACAATTAAGAAAAAAATACGTGTTATATAAACATTCGATCCGATTACCTTTGTACCAAACGACAATTTAAAAATAAAATCTTAAGCAAACAAATTCTCCGAAATCCGAATTGCTCGAGTGGAATTGCTCTGCTTTAACTGTTACTTTACACGGCGGGTGAATGCGGGGGTGAGGGGAGGAGAAGGGGGGATTTCGCTCCACATACTGTAATTATAACAACGCCGAAGTATGATAAACTTATCTGGACCAAAGAGTATTGGTATCTCAGTAAAATCTTTCAGAAAATTATGTAAAACTAGCTTCGCCCGTGACTCCGTCCGCGGGAATTAAAAACAATAGTGAGTAATCTATGTGTTCTTCCAGACTATCCTCTACATCTGTACCAAATTTCATCGAAATCTGTTCAACCGTTAAGGCTACAAACTCTAACAAACATCCATCTAAACTTTCGCATTTACAATATTAGTATGGTAGTATGATTAGTATGGTAGGTACAGAATGACAAACCATCTACAGTAACGATGTTGTATCAATTTTTTACCATGAGGCTGTTACTAATAAGCCATAATATTTTATATTGTGTAGGTTCATAGTAACCAGGTCAAAACTTTATTGGACTATACGTTAAAGAATGTTAGTAACGAGCGATCGTACACTTTGTGTGAGCTTTTAAATCAGTTTTAACTTTCGCTAAAGATGTACGTGTACTACTATAAAAATCTGCGCCGAAATCCCGCGCAAGGCGTTAAATTAAAACCTTTATTAGTAAAAACATTGTTCCCTGTCGAGGGTAAAAGATGAGTTCTCAAACATAGGAAGTCGAAAGTTGAAAACTGATGAAAATAAAGATCTACTAGGAAGTGCAATACGTTATATTGATAATCCGGATTATTCCCAACCGTCACCCCGTTCTGTCCTTACGTGGGAACAGATGATAATAAAAAGTTTCAATCGTCCCACCTTTTAGTCTATCACCAATAATGTGACAGATGGAACCGTTAAGAAAAAAAATCAGTTCCAACCATCCCCTTGTCGCTAAAGGTGGGACGGATATAACTTTTATTACTCATCTGTCCCCACGTGGTGACATAGCGGGGTGACGGTTGTGAATAATCCGATAAATAGAGGGTATGTTCACATAGCCAGTATATAGCCCGAATCGTAACTCATTACGTTCATAAATTATTTATATATAATCGGCGGTGGAAACGTTACGAAACAGTCTGTTCGTCTGTCGATCGCAATTCGTAGGGATTTGCGCCCGGCAGGACGAATGCGCTGAATTTTACGCAATGCGGACCTCAATCGGTTATCCTTTTTGCGCATGGGATTCGTTCGTTAAGAATTTAAAGTGACCCTTTTTTTACTTTTTTTTTACGATTTAATTGTTACTGTTTATCTGCCGCATGCAAAGACGCTTCAGCAATATGTAATTGTAAGCTTTTTTCTTCTAAATCTATACTGTGACTATAAATTGAATCGCATGTAACAAGAAGCACGTTAGTTATGAGTGTGGTACACCGGTAAAGGTAGACCTAGAAAGAGATGGATGGATTGCATGAAAGGTGCCATGATCAAGAAGGGAGTGATGACTGAGATGACGTATGATAGAGTTACTAGGAGAACGAAAACTCGGTGTGTCGATGGAAGGTAGGGGAGGTGATGATTACGATTTCAAATTACACAGGATCTCTGAGTGGGATAGAAAAATTACTGCTAGCGATACTAGCAATCTAATTGTGCAATTCTTGGCGATTCTTTCTGGAAGAGATTCGAGAAATCTCCAAAAGCTCTTTATTCCCACTGATTCGGAGTTCTAATGGATTTTTATCCTTTATCTGTTAATACGTAAATTGTTTTTATGTAGAACTGTACCTGATAGTTGTTATTAGAGTTTTTGTTGGGTGGCGCGTACCCCCTGCCTCCGTACCCCGCGCTGGCCCCGTGGTACAGGGTGTTGTTGTTGGCGTCGCGCGTCGTCGCCGCTGTGTACGTTGATTTGCAGTTTTGTGACATACTGTATCTGAAACGATTTGCAAGGTCTTTTTAAGGATTTTAGTATGAAAAACGTTGATGTTAAATATAAACATTGTGTTAAAAACAAAAGAAAGTAAACTGACTATTTATATCAGAAGAGTGGGCGCACACCTATGACTAAAGTATCGCACCGTCGTGCGATTGTGGATTGTTTCTCAGACCATTCAATTGTTTAGTTGCACAACTAAAAATCGAGCTCCATATAAGTTCATAGGAATCAAAGCGCGATAGTTGTGCGATAGTTGATTGCAAACGAGCAAACGAATTCGCCTAAAAATTGAAGCGACTCATGCCCATAGACATCCAATGCAGATGCGTTGCCTTTAACCGACGGAGGAAGGACCGCATAAAGATTGGATATTTTCTCTCCCTATGCTCCTACTGCATCAAATCAATTGTTCGCCAGGCATTTTCGAATGTGAAGACATTTTACGACATATGCAAAATGTTTACCAAACAAATAAAACAATTAAGATTATTTTAGTATTGCTACATTTTTAAGGTTCGGCCAAATTATTGTCTTACATAATTTCGAAAGTTTCTGGTCTCGATTTAAATTTTTAATGCAGTTGACGTCACTTAAGGTACAATCTTACTGGAATGCAAGTTCATTTAGAATCAATTGTTTTTTATTTATTTTATTAAAAACTAAATTATTAAAATCTAAATTTGAAGAATTTAAGTTGAAATTATTAACGCGTTTCAATCCACGTGTAGAAAAAGCGTTAACAATATAACTGACAATTCAAATGCCTACATACGTACCTACAGTTTGATTTGAAAAATTTGTCAGTTCAGTTACAACTGAAGCTATGTAGAGAGTCTTACTTTAATTTAGGACTAAATGATAATAAAATAGAGGATAATGAATATTTCTAAAACAAAATAACTTTCGCCTCAGACTACGTATTGTGGAATTAAAAGAACAAAAGTAGCCTATGAGTTCTCCGAAACTATCCTCTACATCTATACAAAATTTATCGAGATTCAGTTTGGACGCACTCAACAAACAAACAAACATCAATCCATCGCATTATTAGTAAATTTATCCAAATAGCAGAAAATTCAAACATTTGTTATCTGTATATTAAAAAAGTGCTCTTATTATGGTACCGAAATTACCGAGTTGTCTTTGTGGAGCGTGGCGGCGGGCAATTAAAAAAAAACCGAACCTGTCCAAAAGTGTATCAAGTTTGGTAGCTCGGTACTGTTATTAACAGTAAATGTAATACAAGATGGACAATTAAACTTACGACCCAAGTGACGAGCGCATAGCGGATTACGGGATGCGACTAAAAAATATTTATACATTAAAACAGTCGTTTATTGTCTGTATATCCCAGTGATTCTCAACTTCTTTTACGTGGCACTTTTGTTTCAAATGCCGCCAAATTTCAAATGTGTGCCGCCAAATTTTGCATATTTCTGTCATAAACTAATTATGCAGTGTGTTGTAGAAAGTAAAAAAAAAAATATCTTTTTCTTTGTGTGCCACCAAATTTTGAAATCGTTAAATATGTCCCGCAACAAAAAAGGTTGAGAATCACTGGTCTATATGTATGCTTAGATCTTCACGTGATTGGTTTTGGTGCATTTTTTAGTAGAATGATTCAAGAGGAAAGTTTCAATAAATGCTTAAAACTTAAGAGGTTTGTAACATGATGAGAATAAATATATTTTTGCATTAACATTGGACTTGCGAATCCGGGGCTGGTAGTTTTTAATAAGATGATAATCGTTTTCAATTTTCAAAAGCCTTCTTATTATTGATATTTTGAATTAACTGGAATCTTGTAACTCGGCCGCACCGAGACTAGGTTTTAGAGGCCACTGTGGCAACACTGCGGAAATCTTTATTTCGTATTAAACATTGGCGAGCAAAATGTAAACACTTCCTGTTCTCCTTATACACGGTACAAATTATTTCCCTGATAAAGGCCGCGAGACACATACTTGCATTAAATTAATCACACCTTTGCTAATTAATAACAATTATTGTCTTAATGGTTTTATGCAACCGTATATTTTATCTAACAATGAAAAATGTTTCGAATTCTCCAGCAATAATTTATTAACAACAGCTGTATTGCCCGCGACTTCGTCCACGAAATTTTAAAATAAAAAAGTAGTCTGTAATATGCCCGTCTATATCAGCTTCCCTTTGAAAGTTCAGTCGAAATAGGTCCAGCAGATTCGGACATTATCCGGGATTTAAACGGCTTGCAGTCAGACAAAAAAAAATCAAATGCGATTTTCGTTATCAGGAAAGCAAATACATCTTCCCGAAATTTGGAATTTTTCTTTTGATGTTACAAACAGACATTCCAATTTTGTTATCTGTATAGATTACCTGTCTGATATTACCGTCGGTTAACATTTACTGCGGTAATTATAAATATTAAGTCAATTTTCCATTTAAAGAACGAATGAATAAGTTATTAAACGCTTAATGAACACTTGTTAAGGTTCGCATTGGTCAGTTACATAAATATGTACTTAGAATGTACATAAGACTAAATGTTCGTAGCATAACTTGACTTTACATAAATTCGTTCAGCTTTGAAGATAATTGTACAATTTGTCGATAAAACATTTTTTAACTGTCTACTTATATTTTTAAACCGTTACCAAATTTGAGTAGACTCTGGAAGTCTACAATGATTTGCGAGAAAACACTCGTAAGGGTAGGGCGAAGTGGGGCGAATGCCCAGGGCGCCACATGCGCCATAAGCAACATTTTCATATGAGTTTGTATTACAGTTAGGGGGCGCAAAAATGTCGCCCTAGGCTTTTACTTTACTACGTGACTTTATCTTGTTACATACCTAACAACCAATAGATCCATTTCTTGCTTTCTATGGCTTATATTATGTAGTTTTACAAACCGCTTCTGCTCATAGTTAACACCTCTCATCAGACACATTTGTTGGCGCCCTGTCAAAGCGGATTATCCGTTTTCTTTTCGTGAGGCGTCCGTACTGGGCCGTTTTTACTGGGTCGTTAAACATTTTGTATTACATTCACGTTCAACACAATTAAGGGGTAAGGTAGGGGGGGTAATTGGAATACCAAGCAAAATAAATCATGCTCGTAAACTGTTTTAAGTTTCATATTGAAAATAATCCTTTACTACTTTGGATAAATATGCATCTTTGTTTATCTATTCAAATAATAAAAAAAAAATTGCGACGAATTGAGTACCTCTTTCTTTTGGGAAGTCGGTCAAAAATTGGAGTGTCTGTAATATCAAAAGAAAAATTCCAGATTTCGGGAAGTTGATGTATTTGCGTTGCTGATAACGATAATCACATTTAAATAATTTTTGTCTGTCTGTCTGTCCGCAGACCGTTGGTTCTGGGCAACCTCCGACACGGCTGGGCCGATTTCGACAGGACATTCACAGAATGGTAGCCAACACAGGCGGCCATATTATAGGTTATTTATCTTGATATTGCGTGGAGGAAGTTACGGGCAACAGTTAGTTCATATAGAGAAGTCTGTAATAAGTTCATACGTTAGAATCAGATGATCTTTGTGACTCTCCATTTCTCTAATTCCATGAAAGTTGTATAACTGATAAAATAAGCAAGTATTGTAGTAAATCTTTTTACGTCATAGCTTTGCCTTGCAACTTCATCCGCGTGGTATAATAAATATAGCCTACTAGTTTTCTTCGCGTTTCTGTCCGCATTACAAAAAAAAACAAAAGCATGTAGTCTATGTATTCTTTCAAACTATACTCTACATCTATGCAAAATTTCATCGACATCCGTTCAGTCGTTTTGGCGCCAAACATCTAATTCAACTTTCACATCTATACTATTATATTAAATTGTTTAAACTATCGTGAGACATTACTTTAAGCGAAAATTAATTAAAAACGGCTCAACTCACGCAGCACGAAGCGGCCACAACGCTCTTGGCGCCCCCCGCACCCTCGAACCGCGCCCTCCGCGCCCTGGCCCGCAGTGCGAGGCGCGACGCGACCGCGAACAAAAGTTAAATAATACTCGCCCTGAAGAAGGATCCCCGAAGGATCCGAAACTAGTCGGTGCCGTCACCGGAGGAAAAAAGCGTGAGTTGAGCCGTTTTTAATTAATTTTCGCTTATACTATTATAATAAACAAAAACACACACTTCTTTGTTGCCTAAGATATCAGCAATTACAGCATATTTTTGAAAGATTCTTTTTTTTAATAAAAAGCCCTACACTGACGTCACGCTTTAGGCTATATATTTTCACGCAATTAAACTTAGGGGGTAAACATTTTGGATAAAAAGCCTAATGTGGGAAAGAGACCATAAGTTGCTGCCAACATCAAGGAAACAAGATTACCAAGGTTTGTCATGCCATGTTATTTTGACATTTGGTATTGAAAATTTGACAAATGTAAACAATAAAATAAAATTTTCACAATATCATGCGGATGAAGCCGCACGGGAACAGCTAGTTTATAATATTAGTAAGAAGTAAGATGTTAGTGACAATGTTGTTTTCTAAAGGTAAATGAACATTTCAAATCGTTGTATTAGTTTTTGAGGTAACCTGTTACAAAAAAACAAAATAATACTCTTCATGATACTAGTATATGTTACATAGAATAGTATTTAAAAAGTAGGTAATAATTTGACGGTAAGCTGTAATGGATATAAAAGTGCAAAAAGTGCAAAATCCTATCAGAGTTTACGCATGGAAGGTTTCTCGTTGGACCAACCGCACCAGTTTATACGGAAAGGTCTTAAATGTGTGCAATTCTCACATCGTTCTAGATTACACACGATTTTTTTGTTTACGTCGTCTTTTTGATTACATCAATTTTAGGATTTAACGTCATTGTAATAAGTATCCTTTTTCCTTGCATGTAAAGACAATTAAAGGTGGCAACGTTGAACAATAAAAAATGTTCACTTTATTTCGAATTGCATATGGATTCTAATTAAATGAAGCTGAAACTTGTATGAGTTAAAAATAATACAGATTTCTTTACAAATATTTAACAGGAATGCTATCAACTGCATATCTCCATGATTGCTAATTTAAATGACCACACGTTAGAGGGGGGATGAGGACTAAACAGCTGTCTTCATACAGAAATTTTAAGCTGCCCAGACAATCTGAGATCCTGAGAGACGCCATAGCTGGCAGGCGACGACGCAGGACAGAAGAGGCTGGCGCTCTCTAGTATCGGAGGCCAAGACCCACTTCGAGTCACTGCGCCAACGCAGTAAGTAAGTAGCAGCTCAGACAATCTCGATCATCGGCTGGCTATCACTATTGCTTTTTTTCTATAAGATATAGAGGGGGATGGCAGTACTTTTCAAGATAAGGGAGTGACAGTAGAGAATCGCTATTGACGTTATTAACTAAAAAGTTTTTTTTTAACTTTTTCTTTTATAGTTTGGTCGATCTTTTGTGTTTCATCGATAAGTACCAAAGCGATAATTTCCGTAAGACATAATACTAAATATACGAGTTTTGCACAATATGATGTTGTTTTTAACTTTTTAACTATAAGCGTTTCAAAACCACGTCTGCGAAACTTTTTGCATAATTTAATTATTGCTATTTTTACAATTGGTATTTTTTAAATATGCGATCTCGCGGAACCTTTCAAGGTAATGAACAATTATATACTGCTTAAAAATATAGCCATAAAAAAAGGAAAATGAAATGTATAAATTCGAGTACACTATGGTTATTGGAAATTAATTCACTATGTAAAAAATTCTATGAAAATGTTATCTATGGTAAAATTCAAAAGAGGAAATATTTGTATTTTTGTATTTATTGAAATAACTCAAAAACTACTGGACCGATTTCAAAAAATCTTTCACCATTAAAAACCTACGTTATCAGTGAGTAATATGAACCATGTATATTTATATTTTTTTTAAATTTATGTGAGCGAGGTCGCGAGCAACAGTTTACCATAATTTTGTTATACCAGGATCCCATGGGGGCGAGGTGGTTCCCCTGTCGAAAATAGCACGACTAAACCATTTTGTTACAATACGTGCATTTTTCATATCCATAAATTTAACTAGAGCTGTTTATTTTTAACCACAGTTGTGGTTAACACAGAGTATAGATGGTAAATAATGTTGACTTCCGTATATAGGGCTACAAGCAATTTGTAATAAACTAGTTAAAGCTCGCAACTTTGCCGCCGTGAAATTGCCTATGATACTTACTGACAACGTAGCTTGTTAGTGGCGAAAGAGTTTTTAAAATCAGTCCAGTACTTTTTAAGTTATTTCAAAATATACAAAAATATAAATCTTTCCTCTTTATAATATTAGTATAGGTAGTATTAAATATAGTGACTGTTAATTTCCTTGTTAAATTTGTACCTATCTTGTGACTTATTTGGTTGATTGCGATCTGCGGCTTGATGCGGTATTGTTAATTAAATTCGGGAATCCGGTAGGTATTGATTCTCGCGTTCCTGTTGTGGTGAGTACATACCGATGTATGTTGTTAAATGTTTCATTTTACTATATAAGCATTGTGGTCATCTCTATGTACAATCCATACTTAATATAATAAAGCGTAAATACACTACTTCGTGGCGTAGGATGTCAGGAATCACAGTATATTGTTGAATAACTCTTTAATAAGCCCTACACTTACGCTTTAGGCTATACAGGGTGATTCTTAACGGACGGATAAACGGTTTTGTGGAGTATCATTTAAACCCAAAGTATGTTGCACGATTTATTTTTAAAGTTTTTCAAATGATAGCTATTGAGGTCATCTAACTCTAAAAAAACGTTGATCCGACCTTTAAGAATCACCCTGTATATTTCTGTAAATTTAATACACTTATAGGTCTTATGGAAGAACATCTAAGCTTAACAAGTTTATTTTTTATCCGCGTGGAAAGTCGCGGGAAAAAGCTAGTTGCTAATAAACTTGATTAAATTAACTTAAGCAGGTAACCGTTGGGCAAATGTGTAAGTCTTTGGTCATAAAATATGAATTTAAACAAGCTTAAAATCATATACCGTTTGTCGGATTAAATACAGTTCTGTTATACATTGTTATTAGATTATTAAGTGACATTTTGTACAAATATTCCTGATAGAGAAAGTGAGTTGGGAAAGAATAAAGATGGTTTTATATTTTAGAATTAAGAATCAACTTTCTACATACTGTATTAATAACCATCACATAAAGTTACTTAAGTAAACTTACTTACAAAGTCTTGCACTGTGAAGTCTACAAAAAGTTTCACAAATAAATTAGTTTAATTTCGAACTGTACTTATCTTTCAAAGTCGAAAAAACCATACGAAGTTATGTACGTGATTGTATGCAAATCTAAATATAAACTTCTATACGCGACTGTATTTTATTATTTTTTATTATCTCTGATTTGTACGCGTCTGTACCTTACAGGGCGGCGTCTATTCCGGATCCGTTTGACCCATTGAGACAGTTAGGGGACCGGTCTGTCGAGGTTCGATTCCCCGACACGATTGCACGATGGCTTGCTACGGCTTACTCGAGTATTTAGAGATTTCTCCGCTACAGAGACAGATATTATGCAAAATTGAATAATCCTTATCTATACTATTATTATCAAGAGGATAGATTTGTACTTTTGTTTAATTTATGTACTAAAATATCTCAAAAACTACTGGGCCGACTTCAAATATTCTTTCACCATTAAAAAGCTACATTTTCACTAAACATAGCAACAGCTAGTATAATATGTATATAAAAAATAATAATCTACATTTTAATTCTATGCAAATTGCAGATTTTTTGTTAAAGATCTAAGAAACGAATTATGGCAACACAGAGGACAACACGTAAAAGGGTGTAATTATCAGTTAAGAAAATTCACCCAAAAATTATTCATTATAACTAGCAAATCATTTGAGCTATTTTTTTCCAACAGAATATTACAAATAAATCTATACTACCAGAACTTTCTCAGTGTAATACATAAAACTCTAGGTTTCCTATTTGAATGTTTGGGTTATCCTGTAAATTATGTAGTTACATCAGTTTACATGAGGACCGTCGATATACCTGCATTTCAGATAGTAGTTAGATTCTCAAAGATTTTTTTTATATAACATAAGGTGGCAACGGGCACCTGGATCCACCGAAATGGAGACCGCTGCCGAAAAACATCCTCAATTACAGTGCGTTGCCTACCCTTAATTGACGGAGGAGGAGATGCACATAAAGAGGACATTTCCCCTTCCTATGCGTCTCCTCCACCGACAAATCCACTGTTCCTTCCCATCCTTTCCTCTCAAGAAAAGGGTGGAAAGGGAAAGGAACTAAAATTAGGCCTAAGGCACCACACTGGTCAGACGAAACGCAGAATTGCTTCCACTTCACGCCTGTTTTCTGTGCGGTCGTGGTATTACACCGAGCGAGCTGGCCCTGC
>NW_013527137.1:6539911-6544035 GCF_000836215.1 Papilio polytes
TAACAAAATAGTTGCAAATAAGCGGTCTAAATGATAGTCGTTTTATAGTCGTGACCTGTTGTAAAGTGTTTAATTTTACGACAAAATTGAATTATACAACAGTGGTAGAGTACAATAACAGTGGTAGAGCCCGCTTTAACAACTTCGCACGAATGGGTCGGCTCGCCTGGTGTACCTACAGTACTACGACCATACAGAAGACAGGTGTGAAGTTGAAGCAATTCCGCGTTTCGTATGATGAGTGTGGTGCCGGAGGCCTTATTTTAGTCCTATACCCTTTCCACCTTTCTTAAGAGGAGAGGATGGGAAATGAAAAGTGGATTTGACGGTGGAGGGGACGGGGCAATTGCAGATGTTTATGGGCAGCGGTCGCTTGCCATTTCGGTGGATTCAGGTGGCAGCTTGCTCGTTTGCCACCTTATATTATAAAAAAAACGTAATGTGGATGAGTTTCGGATACTCTTTTTAATATCTGTGTAATCGTTGTTAAATATTTTTAGTAAACTTTTTTGATTATTCTTTGATGGTAAAATTTAACACAATGTTCTACGAATATGTTTGCCCTTAACTATTAAACCTTTGGTGGGTTTGAGGCAAGTTAAATGATTTTTCATTTAGTACTTAGTTATTCAAACTTACTTTTGTTAGCCATTATTTTGAAATATGTAATTTGCCATTCTAAGTAAGGTAATTACTAAAATTACCTTTACATATGAAACGCCTTTAAATGCAAGGAGTCTCTTATTATTCATTTCTAATAAATATAAATGTTTAATTCGAGTTATCTGCTTTCTTTAGTTTTCGCTTGCTATAAATGGCTATAAATAAATGCATATGATGTAATAAATGTGCTCATAATGTTTTAATATAATGTTAATGATATTGTAATATATTCTAAAACGAACGATTTGGTAATGACCTAACTCTGACAGTGTGACCCGACCCTAGTGAATGATTTAGTTCGTGGTGATGACAATTGTTAAATAAGAGGGATTTTCCGATGACAGTCTAATAGTAAAAATCTTTTCTTAAGATCATTCTACGTAGATAAAAATTACAGAAGGTGGTTTTTGCTAATTACATTGTGAAAGTAATAGATTCATAGAATAATTTACTTTTAGTTAACCATTTTTCAGTGAAATCGACCTTAAATATATAAGGATTATTAAAATGTCAACTTACTCTGTTTCTTAACTGATCAGTTACCAAATAAAAACGACACATGCGAATACTACACTCACTTTAAATATAAATTATATAAACTTTTATTTCATTAAAATTTAATATTTATTAACTATATCATTAAAACTTAATAATGTTTCATTAAAACTTGTCAATTTAAAATTGTATCCGCACAACACTAGCTGTGGTGTCTGTGGTCAACGTACAACTAAATGTTCGTACGTTTGAAATTAAAAATAAATAACGATACAAATCGAGCGGCGTCTAGCTGTTTTTATAATATAAATTATTGACAAAATCAACTATGCCGTGAATGGGTGTAACGGGCCTGACCACATCCGGGTTCGTATAACCAGGACGTCGCACGGTGCCGGGTAAACCCGCGAACACCGGATCAAAAAAATACTACGCGGCCCGCAACTCAGTAGTACACAGTAGTCGTATAATTGGCTCATATTTGACAGCTGTCAGTGTGTTATAGATATAGTTAAATATCAGAGCAGAATTTACTTAGGGTCCCATAAATCTAAATTAAATTACGCTAAAATAAATTTCGCCAGTGATGGTACATTAAGAGTATTTTTTTCATATAATTAAAGGGACCTTTATTATTGAGATATTACGAATGTTACAAGTGAAAAAGTATGGCCGTTAATACTAGTAATTCACTTGTAAACCGCAACAGTTTCGAGATAAACATTACAGAAATAAAAAACACAGAAATACTGGATTTAAATATCTGTTGCACGAATGAAAATAAGAATTTGTCTCAACGTTTAAGTCTGAATATTGTCACATTAAAATCACAGTCGCAACGGTTTACCGCAAGAATTCCAGGACTTTTTTAATATCCGTCTTGTAATGTACAGGAGAGACTTGACATTTATTGTAACACTGTCACTTCCAGTAATCGAGCGTGGTTCCGCTTGTGTTTTCCATGTCACATCTAGATTATTACTTTTACTTAGGTAACGTTGAAGTAATTTATGTAGTGCGTTTATGTTTTAATTTGGATTTTTACACTTTTACAAATGGTTTTCTACGTTACAATAAAAAAAAATTAATATTTTGCAGGCGCGGAGAAATAGACGATGTACACGTAACGATTTGATGTCTCCAAGTTATACTAATTTATTTAAATTTATCAAAGAGAATATCGGAAGCATGTTGTTTATATTAATGACATTTCTGAACACAATCTTATGGATGTTTTACATGTTAATTAATATATATGGTGTCATAAAATAAACATTATTTAAATAAAGTTAAACCTGAAAAATACAACGAGATTGTCAAAGATGGTGGCAAGATAATGATAGTAAGTGTATATATATCGTCTATGCATATAATAAAATTCGAGTGTCTGTAACATCAAAAGAGAATTTCCAGATTACGGGAAGATGATGTATTTGCGTTGCAGATAACGGAAATCGCATTAAAAAAAAAATTGTTTGTCCGCAAACCGCGTGTGTACCGGGTAATCTTGGAAACGGCTGGGACCGGATTTTCACTGAAGGCACTGATATAGACAGGCATATTATGGGCTAGTTTTTACCTTAATAATGCGTGGACTAGGTCGCGGGCAACAGAATCTCAAGGGAACCGTAACTATTCCCGGGATAAAGTGTAGCCTATGTGTTCTTCCAGACTATGCTCTAAACCTGTGCTAAATTTCATGGAGATCCGTTCAGCCGTTTAGGCTACAAACGCTAACAAACATCCATCCATCCATCCATCCATCCATCCATCTATCTAAACTTTTGCATTTATAATATTAGTAAGAAGTAAGATTACACAGACGAACGCGTGTGCAATTTATGCGGGGATTCTGAAGTTTCCACTTATTTTTTCATTACCTAGCGTATTCCTTTAACGTTTGGTTGACCCATGTTAAACTGAGTGAAATTCAAGTGACGTAGTTCGGAAACGCATTTAAAGAATTTATCAAATCAAAAACACTAACGAATGGTCAAACATAGCTGGGAAACCGGCGTTTAGTCTAATTAAAATACCATTAACTGTAATTTAACATTCGAATACGCGCTGTACTCCGCAATGAATTAGTAATTCGTTATTAATTGGACTAAAACACGGTCACGTCGGACATGACATGTTGCATGTGCTAATAAGTTAGGAGAGATGTTTCCTCATTGCAACACCAGTACTGGTGCCAGTACTTGTCTATTTATGTCTTGCAAGTACACTAGACGGTCCACTAAACTCGTGTGCCAATTTCTTGACGAAGTGGACGGGCCATGAAACAAGTGCGTTGATATTATATGTCTCAAAAACTTACACAGAACAATTAACAAATTTCAAGACTTTTAAGTAACATCGTATTTAAATATAAGGTCGCGTTTAAACTTGAAAATCTTTATAAACTTGGATGTCTTACAGATTGTAAGCGGTACTTAAAAAGTGAGTTATTTAAGATTCCTTTCAGTAATTGGTCGTCAAACATTAGAAATTTAACTGTAGGCTTTTCATTATCTTACTTCATTTAATATACTATTAGCTTTCACTTAAATCGTAGTCTTAATTATTTTTATTAAAAAAATCATAGGTAATTTATTTCCGCGTACTTCGTGGCCCGATAACAAATAGAGGGCGATGACCTGCAATAGTCAAACATCCGGCGTTAGCAGAAAAATGTATTTGTAGTGGTGTGTTGCATCCGGTTTTGTAACTCCTTGTCTTACTATCTCAGCTCGCAATCGATTGTAGATTGTACAGATTCTCTTCCGATCCTATTATTAACTGTTATTAAAATAATAAATTACTTTTAACGGCTTTTGTAAGGCTGGATATTAATATTTAAATTCTTTAACAATCAGCTAACAGTAAGGGATTGTATGGAAGTATGGCATACGACTACAATTTTAAATATAAATGTAAAGAGGTAAATGCGGTAGGTATTCTTTTTTTTTCGCGAGGGAAATCTT
>NW_013527137.1:6544189-6555514 GCF_000836215.1 Papilio polytes
CCGCGTTTCATCTAGCGAGTCGGTGCTGGAGGCCTATCTTAAGTCCTTTTTCCTTTCAACCCTTTTTTAATAAGCCAAAGATGGGAAGGGAACGTGAATTTGACGGTGGAGGAGATGCATAGGAAGGGAAAATATCCTCTTTATGTGCGTCTCCTCTGTTGATTAAGGGCAAGCAATGCATTCGCTATTGCGAATGTTTATGGGCAGTGTTCGCTTCGCCATTAGGGCGGATTCAGGTGGCCGCTTGCTCGCCACCTTATGATATAAAAAACCGTCTACGAGAAAGGTGTTAACTTTTAATATACTAAAGTATGGAAAATAACCACTTAGTATAGAAATATGTTTGTTTACATACTATATTAGGTATTAGCTTAATTAAAGCTGTCACTGCATACATACAGCGGTACGAACAAACGTCTATTTAACATGCATATTATTAAAATAATCGCGGAAACAAACAAGTTCACTGCAAACTTGTCTAAGGTCTTTGTTAGATCTTATCACAAGCTGGGATAAGTTACTTGTAAGTAGATAAAAGAAACTTTTATATTTTGTACATTAGAGTTGTCACTGCATAGTAAAGATAAGCATAACTTAGATAGTTTTTTCAGTTTTAATATACGTTTATCCTTTGATACCTTGACTCTACTGCCCGATGCGGAATTTGACAAGATTTTAATTAATTAAGGTTATTGGACCGCATTCTGTGGAAGGTATTGGGGAAGGTCTATGCCCTGCAATGAGCAGATAAAGGCTCATGTTGTTGATGTCGATGATGATATGATGAAACGTGAACTTGCGAACAATGTCCAACTCAAATTTTGGGGTACAGTGAATTTTGTATAAGTTAATCGTAAACTATTATTCCTTTATTTCATAGACCTTGAATCGTACTAATATTATAAAAGCGAAAGTTTAGATGAATGGATGGATGTTTGTTAGCGTCTGTAGCCTAAAGGGCTGAACGGATCTCCATGAAATTTGGCACAGATTTAGAGCATAGTCGGGAAGAACGCATAGGCTACTTTTTATCCCGGGAATAGTTACGGTTCCCGTGGGATTCATTAATTCAGTTTTTTAATGTTTACTCGGTCATTCTGCAACGGTTCAACATATCTTATTGAAATTTGGCACAGATATAAAACAAAGTCTGGAGTACACATGGGATAAGCTTCATTCCCGAGAAATGTCCGGTTCCCGGGATACGTAGCTAATTGTAATTTATATAGTTAATTCGTATGTTTTCTAATACTACGCGGATGAAGTTGCGGGCAACAGCTCGTACGTTATAATTAATCAGTATCTAACAAATAAATCTCGATAAAATGTTTCATTACATTTGCAGTCCGGAAGAAACCCTCATTATTTTTACTGGGCAACGTAACTATCGGAGGCCGATTCTCTTTTCAGATAAATCGATTTTGACCGCGTCCCAAATTAACATCGATTAACAAACCTTCCTCAAAGCGCCCCCTTGCGGGAGATTTATGCGACACTTTCAAAGGGACTATATGTGGCTTTTACCATGGTCTATCTTCAATTAACACCAGAATCGATTCAAATCGATTTATTTTAGTTTATCTCAGTCTTACTAATTAAAAAAATAATGATTATTTTAGTTTAGATTTTTATTTTATAATTACGAACTCTGTTTAACATTTATAAAGTTTTCAATGCCTTTGTAAACATAAAGCCTGGGGATGTGTTAGCATTTTGTTGAACCTACTGCTCATAAAAAAACATATTGTTAACTAAAAACCGCAAAGGTTTCTGTTATAAAAATATGCAACTAAATTCTTTAGGTATGTTTCATAAAATGTTATTTTATTGCAGCTTTGAATTAACTATAAAAATGAATCACTGCGGTTTGTCGACCTTGGCTCGGCGCGACAAAGAAAGCTGTTAATAATTGTTACTCATACCTTTAAACAAACAGCTGTATCAACATTTTATAGATTTAATAAATCCCTTGTATAAAGTATTAGTTGAAGCGCTGACAATTTAAGCCCGCTACACACGCTCAGTTTTATCTAAACAGTCGAATCGTTCAGATAAATTTAATATTCGATCTATCCATACATATAAAAAATTGGAGCGTCTGATTTTTATTTCCCAGAAAAATTCCAGATTTTGGGAAGATGATTTACGTTGCTGATAACGAAAATCGCCTTTAAGAAAATGTTGTCTGTCTGTCTGTATACAGGCCGCGTTTGTTCCGGATAATCTCCGATACAGGTGAGCCGATTTTTCACTGTAGGGTATATATATGAATAGGTATATTATAGGCTATTTTTTTTTTAATTCCGCGCTGCAAAAATGGCTTAACGAGTGGTCCGATTTTGATAGGAATTTGACTGAAAGATAGCTAGTAGATGGTAGATGCATGGGGAATGTGATAGATGACTTTAAAAAAAATCAACGCTAACTAATTTTGCGGGCGACAGTTCGTCTGATTATACACTGAACTGAACAGATCCCAGTTTTTTTAGAATTACTTAACGATCTGAGTGTCCAGATAAAACTGAGCGTGTGTAGCGAGCTTTATGTTTATTGTACACGATTTTATAAATGCATATAGCCATCTCTTATATATGCTTTGTCATAATAGAGATAGTAATTCCTTTTACTTCAAGTATTACGGTAATGGAGTCCTACAGTAAATGCAGCATATTGACGACTATATATTGTACATTTGACAAAGAGAAAACGTAGTCGTTATTGTGAAAATATACATATAAGAAATAAGATTAAAATGGTAAGGACATACACGGACAGCCTTAGTGTAGCGGCTTCTGGCGGTCGTAGCAGTACACGTTAGCTGTACACGGACCGCAGTTTACTTTCGTCACTGAAAATTCTGCAGCATTTCAACTAATTGAAGCTGTAGCCGACAGCTTGAAGCCGTCCTTGTACAGCGGCTCTTATATTGACAGATATTAATAAGTGGTTTGTATTTGCCAATGCAGTATCTAACCTGAAGTTTTAAAACATTCTCTTAGAATAAAAGATAATTGTCAATAGTGTACACACTGACCTCTATAAATAGACAAGCTTTAAAACGTAGTACTCTCTGTCTAATCGATGGTAAAATAAGAATTGAAGGTATAGAATTTACTGTCAGTAACATCAAAAAGGGCTTTTAAGGTTGAAAGAAGCAAAAGCTGTCATTTTCAAGTAATCGCCTATCCATTTAAACAGATCAGTGCATTTACAATATACATTTGCACTCTATGCATGTGTCAACTATTCAATACTCATCATTAAAACGTCCCACGGCTAAGTACGAGAAAGTGTCGGCCTTTGAACGTAGCCTATAGAAAGCTAACTTTATCTTGAAATCAGCTCTAAGTTATAACTTAAGTAGTAACTTAGCGTCCACTTTAATTCCGCAGATTTATAGCTGAATGTTTATAAATTACTTAGATTTATGCGATTTCTAATTATTAACGTAAGTCTGAATGCTAATGGCTTTTAATGTTCGATCTGTGATTGTATGTTTTCTTATATTTGTATATTTAAATGTGTTTTCTTAATGGATGATTTTTTTTTACTGGAATTGTTTTGCAAGGAGTCTAGGAAGAGATGGATGGAGTTGGTGACATGATTAAGATGGGAATTACGACTGAAATGAGGAATTATAATTATAATATAAAAGCCGGCCAGATGGAGACCAAATAACTTTAAAAATAAAAAAAATCCAATATTATAATTGCAAAAGTTTAGATGGATGGATGGATGTTTGTTAGAGTTTGTAGCCTCAACATCTAAATAGATCTCGATGCAATTTAGCATAGGCTACTAATTTTTTTTAATTCCATGCGGACGGAGTCACGGGCGAATGCTAGTAATAAAAATAATAATTTATTTATTGCCGCTTTTGTGTACATTTTATGGAAGTCTTGGCTCTTGTAGTAGGTTGCCCTCACAGGAGCCAATTCCTTTCCCAACGAAATACAAAGAAATACATTGCGATTAATTAGTTCTTTTGATGAATGATTTAATATGGTGGATGAAAACTGTTGTACTGATATTACATGGAGGATATGTCAGGGTCATGGTGATGATGTTTTAACAGTGGTAGAGCCCGCTTTAACATCTTCGCACAAATGGGCGACAAATGGCGCGTCATGGTTTTACACCGGCCGTTGTAATACCACGACCACACAGAAAACAGGCGTGAAGTGGAAGCAATTCCGCGTTTCTGATGAGTGTGGTGCCGGAGGCCTAATTTTAGTCCCTTTCCCTTTACACCCTTTTCTTAAGAGGAAAGGATGGGAAGGAAAAGTGGATTTAACGGTGGAAAAGCATAGGAAGGGGAAATGTCCTCTTTATGTGCGTCTTCTCCTCCGTCAATAAGGGTAGGCAACGAATCTGCAGTGGGGGATGTTTATGGGCAGCGATCGCTTTCCATTGCGGTGGATTCAGGTGGCCGCTTGCTCGTTTGCCACCTTACTATTATTAAAAAAATTTATGTACTTTTTTAACAGGGTATTTATCAACAATGTAGATGTTACGCTCCCATTATTTTAATATGCAATTTATAATGATATTGTTGAATGTTAAATATTGCAGTAAAGTATTCGATTCGAATGACTTCGTTAAAAACAATCGTAAAATGTTCAGAGATTAATTTGACAATAAATTAAATTTCAGATAAAACAGTACATTTGTGTCAACCTTTATCCGCACATGGGGCCACGAAACCCGAGATTAAAGTTTACCACATAAAGGAAAATGATATATCTCGATGTGTTTATATAAAACTAGCTTTCGCTCGCGACTCCGTCCGCGAGGAGTTAAAAAAATGCAAGTAGCCTATGGATGGATGGATGTTTTTTAGTGTTTGTAGCCTAAAAGGCTTAACTGATTTCGATGAAATTAGGTGTAGATGTAGAGGATAGTCTAGAAGAACATATAGGCTACTCACTTTTGTTTTTTTTTTATTTAAGCGGACGGAGTCGAGGACGAAAGCTAGTTATCTATATACGAGTAGAGCTTTAGTTCAATGATAGTATAAATTATTTTTTAAAAGACTGGTTAAACGTCAGACGTCCTTGACAGTACAGATGAACCTCCGTGCATTGTTATTGCGCGGGATTGGAGCGAGGTCGGGATGAATGTCTTGTGTTATTGCCTACAACATGGTACTATGAAATACTACGCAGTTCGGTACTTATCGCCTGTTAAAATTTCGATGTTTCTTTTTTTTTTGATATCGCAGATGTTTTTATTTATGGTACATTAATAGGCTCAGTATTTCTCTGTTTAAAACTTATGTTTATAACATGTGCTTTGTTGTTAACTTAGGTCGGAAATAGTCAGGCCGGGGTTGCGGACGTAAGCGAAAGCGTACCCGTAACCCCGGCCTCAGGCGTTGGAGGAACAGAGGGGTTTAGTGGGTATGCCCCCCATTATGGGGGGAGTCCCACATGACTACCGCGTTGCTACCTGGGCACGGAGTAAGCGTAAAGCATTCACCTCGGGCAAAAAAAAGAGTCCTAAAATAGTCAATTAAATTTTTTACTACCAAAACTTTGTTAAAGTTTAGAATTTTTAAGGGACATACATAATGTTGGGTTTGATCGCAGAATTTAGAGGTTAATGGTGTTGAAATTAAAACTTACTTTATTGGCATAATTTACAGCGACCCGGCTGTGATATACGACTCTCGATGTGTTTGTGTTCGGGATCGAACGGGATCTCTTTGTTTTAAATTTGGCAGATATTGTATTGGGAAGAAAAACGCGTTGGCTTTATTACATCAATGTAATATAACTTTATTAAATACTTATATACTTATTTGTGAATTAAATTTACCATACGCTAGATTAGTTTAAAATATGTACTAAAATCAATTGCAGAATTACTTTTTTAAAATTGAAACGGAAGTAAATGTACCGTGTTATTTATCTGTATTCAATAAATAAGTATTTTGAACATAAAAATGTTCAATATTTTCCTAACATGTTAGGTAAAAAACGAGGCTTAACTAATCTTTGCGCGTGTTATTGGATCACGTCCGACTCGCGCGTGTCTCTCGGAGACGTATCTTATTCTATCAGATATAAGTCATCTTGTATGGATTGAATTATCAATCACTTTAATAGGTCAAGAACACAATGGCGCCGTTTGCTTACTCTATGTTCCGGAAACGTTGAAAACATTTTTTTATTGCTGATGCATAATTTAAGGTGTTTAACGACTTTTATGATAATCTAAAATCTTTGAAAATACTTGATGATTTTTCTATTGATATTCTTTTTGAAGCTGAAATAATATTATAGATAAGCGAAATCTCAATTGGCTAATAAGTACATGATTACATTGTCTTCTTGTAACAGATTGCGGTGAACGGTTCAGTTATTTTTTTTACGTCTGTATAGCACAAAACGTAATAGACTGTTATTAAGAAACAATTATCGAGAGTTTTTATTTCGTTCGTCTATTGTTAAATTGCATGTCTGAAATGCTATAAAAAATCAGCTCCTGGAATTAAATAGACCTACTTAAAATGCAGTTTTAATTTGTTTTTAAATGTTAATTATAACATTTGTTACAACGCTTATTTTCATTAATATTAGATGTCATTTATTTTTTAGTCATACTTCATACTAATATTGTAAATGCGAAAGTTTAGATGGATGGATGTTAGAGTTTGTAACCTAAACGGCTGAAAGGATTTCGATGAAATTTAGCATAGACGTAGAGGATAGTCTGGATGAACATATAGGTTACACAGCTTTTATTTTTTTAATTCCAGGCGGACGGAGTCGCGGGCGAAAGCTAGTCCTATCATATATGTTCAAAATAGCTTGACGTTACTTTATGAATTGACACAGCTGTAGAACATAGTCTGAAACAACATAAAGGCTACTTGCTAAAGTATTTTTGATTCGTAGGCAAATGGTAGCAAATTGTACTTTTGCAAATTAACATTATAAAACAAATAAAGCATATACGTTAAGTACCTGTTAGTACACCAATATTCAACTTATGATATACAGTACGAAGGGAACGATAATCGATTAAAGTTTATACTAAGCGGCATCTGCGCTCGGACACCTCAAGCATATGGCAAGGCAACAGTGGCCATTCTGTCACAAAAAAAGAAAATCGATTCTTTGTAGCTTAAAAAATAACTCGTATAGTAAAAATCATAAACATGTAGTATGTCGTGAAAAATACCAACAATGTGTGTAAAATCAATATCTTAGTAGGCATTGGCTGCTTCACCTTGCGACACATTTCATACCCAATTAAGATGAGTCAGTGACATAAAATGATTATTCAGCGAAGCGTGCGTTATCTCATTTGGACGAGTAAATGGCCTGTCCGTTTGAATTATACGGGTTCCGGGAAGGCTTCCACGCTCACTGATAAGATACGCCTTTTGAGTACATAAGCATTTCCGGTAGCGTAACAAACAATAGTTCAACCATCTTGTTACTAGTGTTTTTCCGTGACATCTACGCGGATTTAGATGAAATAAGTGACCTATGTGGTGGTAAAAAGGTGGCAAATGAGAAAGCGGCCACCTAAATCCGCCAAAATGGCAAAGCAACCGCTGCTTATAGACATCCGCAATTGCATATGCGTTGCGTACCCTAAATCGACGTAGGAGGAGACACACTTAAAGAAGATGTTTTCCCTTCCTACGCGTCTTCTCCACCGTCAAATCTACTTTCCTATCCAATCCTTTCCTTATAAGAAAAGGATTGGACGGAAAAAGGGACTAAAATTGGACCTCCAGCACCACTCTCATCATACCCGGAATTGCTTCCTCTTTGCGCCTATCTTCTGTGTGGTCGTGGTATTGCACCGGGTGAGCCGACTTTCGTGCGAACATGTTAAAACGGACTGTACCACACATATCCTTTCATCGAGATTAAGTCGTTTTTGAGATAGACGTATCTTGTTTGTTGTAACAAATATACATCCATTTAAACTTTCTCATTTATTTTAGTATGAAGTATATAAATGTTGGACTTCGACGGACTTTTCATGACAATTTAACTTCGATTGAAATTAATATTCGATATGAATCATAATATTAAAGTAACTTAAATAGTTTTTGAATCGAAGTTATGCTGACTATGGATGTTGTGTCTGGTACTATCTAAACGTTACTTCTAACTTGGAATGCAATATTTTCTTAGTGTAAAGTTACTCGTGTTCTACTTAAGTTAAATGTCAGACGATTTAATAATATGATACCTGTATTTCATTAATTTTACGAGCTTTAGAAGCTCCGTAAATTTTGTACTAATTACTTGTTATGTTAGTATATCATACTAATATTATAAATGCAAAAGTTTAGATGGATGGATGTTTGTTAGAGATTGTAGCCTATACTGCTGAACGGATTTCGATGAAATTTGGCATAGATGTAGAGTATAGTCTGGAAGAAAACATAGGATACATACTTTCGTTTTTTTTAAATTCCCCGCAGACGGAGTCGCAGGCGAAAGCTAGTAAGTTATATTTGCATTAAAATAAGTAACATTAACAAGTAAAATAATAATCAATGAAACAAGCAATTCCGAGTCCATTTGAAGGAAGGAAGCATGGTTATTTTTAAATATTGCCGATGTTTTAACTAATTTTTATAAAAACGTAAACGTGGCAAAAAATACATGAGCAATCTAAGGTCTACATTATATTATTGAAATAATTTTTCAAAGTATAAAATAAAGTTATAAAAATGAGAATTTAAAAACTATTCTCTCGAGCTCCGGCTGCATTACAATTTGGAAAAGTTTCGTGGAAACTGCGCGATAGGTCAGTTCCTCTCAGTAACATTGTTAAAACTTACGATGTAAGAGAAATATTACCTAGACCGAAACTTTATTTAATCTATGATACTAGACGTTATTATTTTTAAATCTAGTATTTTCAGTTAGAGTTAAAAATATTATAACCAACACAATAAAAGCAAATTTTATACATTTAAGGAATCATTAGTAATTAGTGCAAATGTTCAAACAAACAATATGATTAAGCTCAGTTAAAAATAAATCTATAAATGTTTGATTTTAATTTCAGTAAAAGTCAAACGACAAAAATAAACAAATGCAACTCACCTTTTAATATCCACCGGAAGGCTTTATTAACCCGGCAGTATTCACAAAAAAACAACACAGACAAAAAAAGTATTAGAACAAAAAGTTCGTGGAAATGGCGCGCAAAACTGACAGCTGTCAGAGATGAAAAATTGTCTGTCGGAATGGAGAAAAATGGATGAAAAGTCGTATATCGTATTTGTATTTTAGTTTGGTGTCTGCTTCGCGCCGGTTGGAGGCAATGGAGCCCGCGTAATGAATGGTCGCTAGTGAGGTGCCTCGTTGAACGGCTTTGTCGGTAAATGTGTGCCTTATACTACGCTCTATATATTTTGATACTCGTAATTAACATGCAATTATTATTTTAATAACATAAAAGTGTTATACTTTTATTTATGCTGTATATAAAAACACTACTACTTTCTCGGCTTTGAAGCGAAACCTAAGTTGGATACAGTCAGTAAGTAGTCAAGTAATATTAAATATTATTTTTTTTATTATCTTGTCTCCTTTACTAATGACTCCACTTATTAGTACCAAACAAAGTAAAAAGAAAACTGTAATAATCACTTGTAATACATAAGTAATAAGAATACATCTTTGCAAATTACCCTCATTATCTTCGATGTACTAAACACCAGTACATACTAATGGATTAATAATAAATGTTAGTTGAATTACAAGTATCAACATTGTTTGCGTGCGCTTCATTTATAGCGGTCCGTAGGTTCGCACCGAATCAGCTTGGCATTTTGGCTGACAAATGTCTGCGCGGGCTAGTGCTCGCGGGTATGGAGTCTAGACTTATTTTAATGCACTAAAGATTAGTCGATGTCTTAGTTATTTTAAAAAGTAATTTCATATTGAAACTGTTACAATACAACAATAAGAAAAGAGAGTTTTAAGGACGTCCTAAATTATAAAGTCTTTCCTGTTCAAAAAATAAAGTGCCAAGTATAAAAAACATTGACTTTTATTGGTTTAAGTAATTTAGATAAAAATGTAGCATGTAATTAAGAGTAAAAATTAATAGCACTGATAATCATAAGATTATTTCCTTAAATTCACAAACAATCAAGGTAACGTTATAAAAATGTGTTGAAGTAGATAATTTTTTAAGACAAATTCTCAAATAAAATAAATGGAGTAGAAATGTCAATATGCGTGACATTTATGCAAAGCTATTTTAGTTAACGTGTCTTTTGACTTGTTAGTGAGGAAAGGGAACATCAGAAAACAATGATTAATTAGTACATACTGACAAACACTTCAGACAGGCTATGTTTTGTAAGGCATAATTTAATTCCTACTTGAAGCTTAAATGTTTTTTAATTGTATAAAATTATTCAGTTAAAGCTTCAACTTTACCTTTTATTTCTTTCATGTAAACCTTGTTTTTCAGGTTTGCAAAGTTATGCCTTTATAATTGATGACTTGATTTTATTTTTTATAACATGCATGGCTTTTTTTTTACTCGTATAAATAATGGTTATCTTGTCTTTCTACTGTTGTCATCATCATCCACTTGCCTTTATTACGGAGGGTCGACACAGTATGTGCTGCTCTTCCATACATCTCTATCAGCCGTCGTATCTGAATCCATTCCTTTCTAAAGCATATCCTCTTTCACACAATCCATCCTTATTTTCTTCGGTCTTTCCACTGTTGTAACATTATTACCATCACTTTCATATTCTACTAGCTGTTCCCGTGCGACTTCATCCGCATGAAATTATGAAAAATGTATTTTATTGTTTACATCTGTCAAATTACAAATGTCAACATGACATGACAACATTGCTTCCTTATTGTTGGCAGCAACTTACGGTCTCTTTCCCACATTAGGGTTTTTATCCAAAATATTTACCCCTTAGTATTTTGGCGTTAAAATATATAGCCTAAAACGTGACGTAAGTATAGGGCTTTTTATTAAAAAAGAATTATTAGAAATTATGCTGTAATTGCTGACATCTTAGGCAACAAAGATGTGTGTGTTTACGCTTTATCACAATAGTATAGATAGAAAGAAGAAAGATAACAAATTTTTACATAATCTCCATCGATCTAAAGTAGACAACGCAATTGTTTATAGATAGGTCGCTTTACTATTTCTATTCCAGTTTTTTTTTTATATACAAAAAAAGGGGCAAACGAGCGGTGTGAACACCAAGGTGGTCAACGACGCCCATGGACATCCGTAACACCAGAGGAACTACAGATGCGTTGCCGGCCTTTGAGGAAATGGTAGGCTCGCTTCTTGAAGGAC
>NW_013527137.1:6555575-6565572 GCF_000836215.1 Papilio polytes
TGGCGGTCTGTCGTGTCGTCCGATGACGAAACTCGGCGGCAGGAATCGTTCCAAACAACTCCTCGGAACACTCCCCGTGGTAAATGCGGTCCAGTTAGTTTATCCTTATGATGAAAATAAAATCAATAAAACACTATATCAAAGTTAACGAGTAACAGTTAATTTATCCTCATACCTTTTGTTGTATGAAAATTAAAACGCGAACGATCTAGGTTGAAATTACCAACCGAGATAACATAGTATCGAACACAGAACCTGTTTCTGTTGTCATTTTGACCATGATATGTTTACAGGTGGTTATTATGTAAACTATTTAAGTGGCGATTTAATTAGAAAAAGCGATTATTTTATATCGAAAAAAATCAATCTATAAAACATAAGCGAGTTACTAAATTTATAAAACGTAAAAAAACAAGTATAATAAAAAAAATAGAACACTATCAGATTTTTTTAAATAACGCCTTTAAGTTTTAGATTGATAAAATGTTTTCTTATTATTTATTATTGGTTAGTAAAAAGATTTCAATGTAATTTGTAATATAATTTTGATAAAATCTGCAAAAAATAGACAAAGGTTTTAAAATCAACTCAAAAATTATATAACTTGTAAATCAAACGAAGCATTCGAATCGATAAACTATTTGAAAAGGCTAAAAAATTAGAATACAAGTAGTGTTTGTCACAGAACTTCAACAATGCATTGAAATAATACCGAGATGTTGAAACGAGCCGTATCTAACAAAGCCGTCTCCATACAATCGATCTATCGTAGTGTATCGGCTATAGGTAAACTTCCCACGTCGAAGCTCTGATGCAATTCCAGTGTCTAATGTCAGAGGTTCTCGTTTTTTGTACACCGTTAGCCCTGCACTGCGGGTGTGTGGTACAAGTTATAAAATAAAGCGGAGTTTAAAATTTTATGAATTTGTAGAATCCGCTATCAGACATCAAAAAGAAATGGGTATGGGTGTAAAAAAGTAGCCGATTAGCTCAGAATTAAATAATTTTTTTACCCTGAAAATTAAAAAAAGTTCGTAGACGTAAAATAAGTAATTGCATATTTTTGTTTAATATCTCGAAAAGCATATTTACTAGTAGATTTACTATCGTATTAAGTTAAAAATGATAATTTTTCAGTGGCCATGTAATTATTTTCCTCTTCTATATTTGATTTTTACGCCAAATACTGTTGTATTGCCTCTATTATTTCTATCACTATAAGAAATAGTGTCATAAAGACAATGTAGGCTTATTAATGATTCTAGACAAGAATGATGTGTCATTAGATTTCCACTTACAACAAAATTACATACCGAATGCATAATAAATTTACTACACTAAGTGTTACCCGTAACTCTGCGTGGCATAAAAACTGTATCTATCATCAATTTCGTAACTACTATAGAAAAACATTCATTCTTCGGGAAATATACAGTTTGCATTTTTTTTTTTATAACATAAGGTGGCAAACGAGCAAGCGGCCACCTAAAACCGCCAAAATGGCGAAGCGACCGCTGCCCATAGACATCCGCAATTGCAAATGCGTTGCCTACCCATATACGACGGAGGAGGAGACGCACACAAAGAGGATATTTCCCCTTCCTATGCATCTCCTCCGCCGTCAAATTCACTTCCTCTTCCCAACCTCTCCTTATAAGAATAGGGTGGTAAAGAGAATGGGACTGAAATTAGGCCTCCGGCACCACACTCATCAGACGAAACACGGAATTGCTTCCATTTCACGCCTGTCTTCTGTGTGGTCGTGGTATTACACCGGGCGTGCCGGCCCATTCGTGCTAAGATGTTAAAGCGGGCACTACCACTGTTACATGTGCATTATGTGTTTATATCTTAGTGGGGACTGTTTTCTATATATGCTCTAAATGCCATTCAAAAACATAAAGCCGTTCATGAGTAACCTGGTTACAAACATCCAAACATGCACACTTGTTGTTGTAAAACTGATTGTTACCGTGATTTCGTCACATTCGGGAGTTTATTATAGTAAAAATCCTTCAATCTATACTTTCGCATAATACTTCATACTAATGTTATAAATACGAATGTTTAGTTGTATGGAAGTTGGTAATCTCCAGAACGATTCAAGAGATCTTGATAATAACACAGTCTGAAAATATAGACTACTTGTGAAGTTTTTATTCTAAATCTAGCTGTTCCCGTGCGGCTTCATCCGAATGAAATTATGAAAATTTTATTTTACTGTTTACATTTGTCAAATTATAGCAAATGTCAAAATGACATGACATGACAAACCTTGGCAACCGTGCTTCTTTGATGTTGGCAGCAACTTATGGTCTATTTCCCACATTAGGGATTTTATCCAAAATATTTACCCCCTAAGTTTAATGACGTAAAAATATGTAGCTTAAAGCATTACGTAAGTGTAGGGCTTTTTATTAAAAAAAGGCATTATTCAAAAATATGCTGGGATTGCTGACATCTTAGGCAACAAAGAAATGTGTGTTTACACTTTATTATAATAGTATAGATCACGGGTAATAGTTAGCGTTAATATAATTTTAGATTGAAGATGATTTGACCTAACTGTACTATGTTAAAGCACTATTAATCTTAGGTACACGTTTAGTATTTAAGTGCTTATCTTCGTAACATGCTTAATGCTTTACAGGCGATGTTAGCTGGGAATTTGCGAGAGCTTCGATTTATGGTATTTAGGAGACGCTGTGATTTATTACTATGAGGTAATGATTTTAATTTAGTGTTATTTAAATGTTACGGTTTAAGATAAACGGTAGTTAGAAATAAAAAAATAAGAAAACATTACTAAAAACTCTTACAAAAATTTGATTGATAATATCTTGTTAATGCAGTTGTTTAAATTGTTAAGTTTTTTTCATTAATTTTAAACTATTTTTTTACTTACTGCATAATAGAAGATCGCAAATTATCGCCAGTTAATGTCCTCTCTATAACGTCGCGAAATGCTCTGTCTCTTAAGTTACTTTATATAAACTGTGTTTTGAACACCCCGCTGTAAGTGGGGCCCCGAAACCCGCGAGCCGTAATGACCCCACCGCGTAATAAAATGCGCACATTGTAGACCCGAATTACTTTTGGACTCTCTCCAAAATAAAAAGCACGTCAACCGCAGAACACAGATAATTTGCGAAAAAATTTACAAATTTTCTTCTGCTATAACGAAAATGTTTTTCGCAGAAACATGCGGTTTGATTGCAGAGAGCTTTGTTTATATTTTTGTGTACGTAAAATGTTTTACTTACATTCATTACCTAGTCTTAATGACATTCATATGCATATGAGAAATGCGAGTTACATAAGCACGCTATATGTATACATTTGTATTTTTTACAAAAAGCTGTATTATTTTTTATATGAAAGCCAAATCCTAACAGCGCACATCTGAAACTAAACTATCGCACAACTGTTTAGTCTTATATGGAGGTGAACACACTAGTCGAGTTTACTCAAGATCTGCCCGCTCGTATAGTGGGATTTGAATTGCCGGGACACGTAATGTATTTCCATCTCTGTCATTTCTTTTTTCAAAATAGAGACAGCAATACATGTTACATAATCAAATTAATTATTCAATAATCGGAATTTAATATAAAAAAAAACATAAAAACAAATGACAATTCTATCTTCAAAGTTGTTTTTTTAATAGAACTGTTATTTGTTTTTTGACAAAGCCATTATACGGAACGAATAAAATCTTTTTGACGTTCGGAGTTTGAATTTAATTTTCCGAATATCGTTGCCGGGATGACAGCGGACAGCCGTGGAAAATGAAGGTGCAAAATAGAGTTCAAGATGAAAAGAAGAAGATTTAAGTTTTTTTTTGTTACACAAATTGATTTTTATAACTTGTGAATATAATGAACACAGTCAAACGATTTTAAAACATTTATTTTAACAAAACTTACAATCGGTGAACAGCTTGTGACGCAGGCTTGCAAAACATGTTTGTTAGTAACACTTGTAGCCGAAGTCTGAGGCTCGGGAAGATCGCGGAGATAGGCCTTTGTGCCCCAGGACAAAGGTCTAGCGTAACGGCGATAGCTACGAACTCCAGGAATGCCTCAATTACGTGGACATGCTTGCTATTGTGATGTTGATGAAAGTCTAGCTAAGCTTTAGTTTTCTTGTTATATTAATATGTTTAGGTAATAGATTTCTTAGGTAATTGATAGATTTTTGTTTTTCTAAAACTCCGCTATTTGTTTTTGTCCAGTTTTACTATTTTTTAATTTAGTATTTGCAAAAATACAACTCTTTTCTCTTTACAACATTAGATGATTACTCGGCTTTCAGTTTTCAAAAAGACATAATGAAAGATGACTGGTGACTGATAAATGCTGTCTTTATTACCTTCGCGTGTAAATTTGTTTTTTCTTTTGTCCTTTGTTTGTACAAACGCTTGGTGAATAGTAAGATAGGCGATTGTTTTGGACGTGAGACTACGCTGCGGTACGAATTTCGTTTAGTACTCGTATCGCGATAATGACGTGACGTTTTGTAAGTGCCACGGTATCTGCACGCTCCATCTTAAAGGGGTGGAGTGGAGAAAATGTCAGCGTTTTAAAAAGATTACGGGGTACCAATGGAAATGTGTTAGACAAAACCTTTTAGAGTTTACAGGACTTATCGGTAGTGCGATGCACGAATGTTTAATGGAATTTTGATTTAGAAATTGCATATATATGGCAGCAAATGGTTAAGGTGTTATTTATTTATCTCTGTTTTACAAGTAATCAGATTTCACCTTATGAACATAAATGTAAAACCCTTGATTTTCTTTCATACTTTTCTTTCATTTGAAAATTTATGGGTAACACTCAGATTAATATTTTTTAAGGAAAGTTTATATGGTTATCCAACCATTATCCATTTGTTACTAAGTATTCCCAAAACGGCTTAAAGGATCTCGATGAAACATTGCTATTTTTTTAATAATTCCTCACGATTTTTTTATGTTACAAGGTGATGGTTTCTCAAATGAAGTAACCTAAGCTGGTAAAAGCTAGAAGGTTTATAAACAAAACACTTTTTGTACTAGTTAGTAAATTTTATTTTATAAAATGATTTTGTAGTGACATTTTAAAGCTTTATCTTTATTAATATTATTACATTACTTATATCATAAATGCGAAAGTTTAGATGGATGTTTGTTAGAATCTGTACCATAAACTGATGAAGGATCTCGAAGAAATTTGGGATTTTTGTAGAGGATAGTATGGAAGATCACAGACTACTTTGTTTTTATTTAATTCCACTCGAACGGATACGTAGGCGAAAGCTAGTTTATATTTCTAGATGATTATTCACCAAAAATCATTACTTTCAAATGAATTGGCATATTCGTTCTGTGGCACCACATCGTCTGTCGTTTCGTAGTTACTCAAATCAAATCTATCAGCTAAGAATGTATCGGGAGGATACGATGCCGCTTTCTCTGTTGAGAAGAAACCTTCAATTTTACTAGTCGTAGGTTTTACCGTCGTTTCTGGTTCTGTTACATATTTATTATCTAACTGAGAGTTTCTATTAGTTGTTTTCTCTATTGAGACAGATTCCTGTGGTTCAGGTCTACAGAAACCATCCCAAAAGTACCATCCGTGTGGGCAGATGAACACTTGAGGATGTAAGATGCCTCGTTTTAGTAGACAGACGTAGTAATGGTTCGGACTTTTAGGTAAAGGTCCAGTCTCTCCCACTGCTTTACAATCTGGTACTGGCTTTTCACTGCATTGTCCATTCGATAGACGTATCTGAAAGTAGAGATGTACAGTAGGGGAATTTGGCGTTGCACTACCTAAAAAACTACAGTCGCTTGAAGATTTGTACGCATTCAGACGTGGAACAATAACCAATAGAATGTAGATTTTTAATTTGTCTCTATGAAGAAATATCGTTCACGTTTGATTGCTTATCATTATGCCTTCGTAGGCGCCACTAAAGTACATTTTAAAGAAAGATTTGTATTTTATGCATGTATTAAAAAGCTACGTTGTCAGAAACATAGTTTTTTATTTTTCTTTTAAGTTCACGCGGAAGAAGTCGCAAGCAACAGCTAGTAGCTAATAATTGGGTTAATTGTAAGAAAGGGCGAAGTTTTTCTTGTAACAAGGCATTATTTTTTTAAATGTAATACTACGGATTTCCGCGATTGTACAATCTACTAATCTAAGAACAACAGTGAAATGGTAGCTTGTTTTATTTATAAAACAGATTTCGACATCGGCATTTCAAATTAGCTTTTCATGTCCCCAATTTAGCCTACAGTAATAATTTATTAGTTCACTCGAGGCAATTCTTTTCTTATCTTGGTAGTGAGGCCCAAAATAGCGCGTGGAGGCGTCCCTTAAGGGCATTTTGTGTTTTCCTTAAGTTTCCACCTTTACGGAGAGAATTTTCGCACTTCTTTTACGTGTAATTTATACAGTAAAAGCTTGGAATAAAGTTCTAGCTTTTTACTTAAAACTAGCTGATGTTCGCGACCTTGTCCGCGTAAATTAAAAACATGACCTATGTTACTCACAGATAAATTACCTTTCTAACGGTGAAATAATTTTTAAAATCGCCCCAGTAGTTAATGAGTTATTATAATACATACAAAAATACCAATCTTTCTTCTGTATAACATTTGTATAGATAATCATTAAACAATAAATTTAACAATGTATTTAAAGATTACTATATCAACATTTTTATTTTTTAATATCCAAAAATCTACAAAAAATGTGTAGTATAACTTTATCACTTACCGAACACTGCGCGTACTGGGGATTGTATCCATAGTGTCTGGGACACAATGCTGCTCTGTGATCTGCCGGCCTTCCATCAGGTAGACCCTCGGCTGGTGAGCAGAGGTGGAACTTACGGCAATCGTAAGCGTCCGGGAATATTCCCACCTGAATAAATAATCAATACGCATTATTTCAACGGATTATAACTATATTACGATTCGAAAAATGTACCAAAAAGAGTGTAATTTTTAACAGCTCTTTGGCTACGAACATTAAATGAAAGTATGTGGATAAAATCAATATTGATCAATAGATGGCGCTAAAGAATTAGACGGTATTTGTGAAAGAATTATATTATCTAATATACAAAATAAATTACGACAAATTACAAATTATGTTCTTATATATTACGTTACTATTTTAAATAAATATTACTTTGTGTAATAAAGGATATAATTATTTTACAAATAATGCATGTAGTCCTTCAGCGCCATCTATTGATCGATATTGACTGACTGGAATCATAGATGGTTATCTGAAGATATTTATAAGAGCGGGCGCACTCCTTTGACTAAACTATACCTACCTAATAGTGGTAGTGCCCGCTTTAACATCTTAGCACGAATGGACCGGCACGCCCGGTGTAATACCACGACCACACAGAAAACAGGCGTGAAATGGAAGCAATTTCGTGTTTCATCTGATGAGTGTGGTGCCGGAGGCCTAATTTAAGTCCTTTTCTCTTTACCACCCTTTTCTTATAAGGAAAGGATGGGAACGGGAAGTGGATTTGACGGCAGAGGAGATGCATAGGAAGGGGAAATATCCTCTTTATGCTCATCTCCTCTGTCGGATAAGGGTAGGCAACGCATCTGCAATCGCGGATGTCTATGGGCAGCGGTTGCGGTATTTTGGCGGATTCAGGTGGCCGCTTGCTCGTTTGTCACCTTGTGTTATAAAAAAAAAACTATGGCACAGCTGTTGCGATTGTCTATTATTTTGCAGCCAATTCAACTGTTTAGTTGCACAACTAAAAATCGAGTAGTGTGCACCTCCATATAAGCTTATAAGAATCAAAGCGCGACTAAACAGTTGTGCGATAGTTCAGTCAAAGGCGCGCGTTATTTTTTCTCACAATCAATAATCGTTTAATTAAGTGAACTCATCTATTACGGAGTAACGCTTTTCGTGGATTGATTTTAACAAAAGTCAGCACTATCTATTCAGCCTCGGGGGAAGCAATCAGTGGAGCGTTGCTGGTGTTTATAGATCGAAAAACTTTCTAAGACTAGTAATGGATGGAATGACTAGAAAAAAAAATCGACAATTTGTAAAAATTCTATAGATTACCCAGAGGGATAACCTTTTTTTGATAACTGTAAAGTGTACGATTGTAGATTTCAATTGTTTTTTTAAACAATTTCGACAAAAGATCCAATTTAATCTAGTAAGTCTACATTTGTGCAATGTAATATATGAATATCATATAAATATTGGAAATGCAAAAGTTACGATGGATAGATGGATGTTTGTTAGCGTTTGTAGCCTAAACAGCTGAACGGATCTCCATGAAATTTGGCACAGATTTAGAGCAATAGTCTGGAAGAATACATAGACTACATTTTATTCCGGCAATAGTTACGGTTCCCGTGGGATTAATTAATTTAGTTTTTTAATGTTTACTCGATAGTTCTGCAACGGTTCAACATATCTTATTTAAGTTTGGCACAGATATAAAACAAAGTCTGGAGTACACATGGGATAAGGTTCATCCTCCAGAAGTGTCCAGTTCCCGAGGGATACGTAGCTTTTTGTTATGTATTTACTTCGTATCTTTTCTAGTACTAGGCGGACGAAGTCGCGGGCAACAACTAGTTATTCAATAAACGGGCCTCTAGAATAAAATATAAAAACAAATGACAATTCTATCTCCGATGATTTTTAAGATTTGTCATTTGTTTTTTGACAATGCCATTAAGAATGGAACGATCAATTTTTTCTGACGTTCGGAATTTGAATTTATTATTTCGCTAAAATGGATCCAATTTAAGGGCAATCTAGTAAGCATATTTTTGCAACATAAATAAAACATTTTTATTTTTTAAAACAACTGCATTCGAAAATATTCCACGACTTGCTTCCTTGTTTATGACATTTAACAGAAGTATTTACGCAAATAATATCACTTTTACGATATTTTCTGCAATAAAACTTAACCTAAATAAGTAATATAGTGTTTACTGAGCGATATATTAAATCGCAATAGCTCTGTGCAGATTTAATCTTTCACAAAAGTTCAAGGTGAATTTTGGCACAACCAATAAGAATAACATTGATATTTCCGCTTTGACATTCCCTTGAACTGTTTAAAAAAAATACTGACAAAGAAAATAACATCCGCTTTATATAAAACAATAAGATGTATTAAAAAATCGAAAATAAAACTAACCTAATTATAAATACATATCGCCAGCGAAATCGTAAACAAAAAAGTTATGTAGCCTTTTTCTTCTTTACATCTATGCCAAATTTCATAGAGATTTATTCACCCGTTCATCACCAACTATCATCCAAAACACCATCTTTTGCATTTACAAGGTTACTTTTACATTATGTTTTTAGACATTATAATTGTAATAGCGTAATTAATCTCTAAAGTCTGACCACTAACTCCCGCCAGTATGGCGCGCTATTTCTAAACGTCTTAATGACAATGACAGATGTTATAGGGAAGGGACGTGTATACCGATAATCTAGTGTTGTCCCGTTCCCGAGCGTGATACCGATTTTCTTCTTAACAATGGAAAATTTTATAAAATCCTTGTAACGAAATTCATTCAGCGAGTGTTAAAGTACAATCTTATTAGGGTAATATTTACCTGTTCACAGGAATGCTTATGTTTCTGCGTGGTAGGTTGACACTCGGGCACGGCCCTCTCGGAGCAACCCCCCTTGTGTGCATTACATGTCTGCCCGTTTGAACATACTTGAAGAGGAACCTGAAACAGTACAAATATTACAATAGTACACAACTTTATCAAAATTATCACCTCGCAATGCTATGACGTGGACAGCTGTAATGCCAGGGTAACCGCAGATACGATGCCTCTTTTAAAGAGAAAATTACGCCCTTTTTTTGAACGCCCTTAAAACATAACAGTTTGGAAATACCGCTGAGGATAGAGTATACAACAAAGCGTCAGTAAAAAGCTACGCGAAATCCTGGTTGTGGAATACAAACAAAAACG
>NW_013527137.1:6566095-6571492 GCF_000836215.1 Papilio polytes
ATTTTGTTTTTGGTGTATTTTGTTTTGTTTTTAGTGCATATTGTTTTGTTTTAGTGTATTTTGTTTGGAAGTCGGTTTTGTTTTTTTATTATACATTATGTTTTTAGACATTATAATTGTAATAGCGTAATTAATCTCTAAACTCTGACCAATAACTCCCGCCAGTATGGCGCGCTATTTCTAAACGTCTTAATGACATTGACAGATGTTATAGGGAAGGGACGTGTATACCGATAATCTAGTGTTGTCCCATTCCCGAGCGTGATACCGATTTTCTTCTTAACAATGGAAGGTTTTATAAAATCCTAGTAAAGAAATTCATTCAGCGAGTGTTAAAGTACAATCTTATTAGGGTAATATTTACCTGTTCACAGGAATGCTTGTGTTTCTGCGTGGTAGGTTGACACTCGGGCACGGCCTTCTCGGAGCAACCCCCCTTGTGTGCATTACATGTCTGCCCGTTTGAACATACTTGAAGAGGAACCTGAAATAGTACAAATATTACAATAGTACACAACTTTATCAAAATTATCACCTCGCTATGCTATGACGTGGACAGCTGTAATGCCAGGGTAACCGCAGATACGATGCCTCTTTTAAAGGGAGAATTACGCCCTTTTCTTGAACGCCCCTTAAACATAACAGTTTGGAAATACCGCTGAGGATAGAGTATACAACAAAGCGTCAGTAAAAAGTTACGCGAAATCCTGGTTGTGGAATACAAACAAAAACGAATACTTTGTAACATGGTTTTGTTGTTGAAATAAACAACCTTATACAGGGTGTGTGGGAAACCGACTTGTAATCTGTAGTAGTCAATTGTACACATCTTTCCCGAACAACCTGTAGAAACAACCTTTGCGTAAAATCTCTAACCTTTAAGTAGCCATATGGGAGAGGTACACATGTGACTGCATGTGTGCAGTTCTGGCAAGCCATGCCGGGCTCCGCGCATATGCCTTCTACGTCCAGTTCGCCGTCGCCAAGCGACCGGCCTAAAGGCACGCCAGCCATGCGATTACCAGATAACACTCCGCCCACATCGATTGATGTTGTCAACTAGAACATACAAACTTAATTAACATTTTACACCGACTTCCCAAAAGAAGTGGAGAGAAAGTAATAATTGTACAACAGGCATAATAGCTACATTAAGGGAGGTCTAATTACTTTATGTTTTTTTTTTTTACTTTTTAGTGTATTTTGGGAATACTTTGTCTTTCGTGTATTTTGTTTGGAAGTTGGTTTTGCTTTTTTTTTTCGATATTTTATTTTTTTGACAGATGTTCCTTTGTGGACAAACAGGGGATTTTTTACCGTACTAAATGTCCCTAGGTCAATGCCTAACATAGAGTGAGCAATTCATTTTGAGTCATAAAAGTTTCTACGAGGAAAGAATATCAGTTTAAAAGTCTTTGAAGTGTGTTATTTGTTTTCGTAATGGTCTGTTTATGTTTTCATTATCAAATCATTGGCGGGCATTAAACTTTGGCTCTAATTTTTAATTATTGTTTTTTTTACAATATACGGTGGCAAACGAACAAGCGGCCACCTAAATCCACCAAAATGGAAAGCGACCGCTGCCCATAGACATCCGCAATTGCAGATGCGTTGCCTACCCATAATTGACGAAGGAGGAAACGCACATGAAGAGGACATTTCCTCTTCCTAGGCGTCTCCTCCACCGTCAAATTCACTTTTCCTTCTCATTCTTTCCTCTTAAGAAAAGGGTGGAAAGGGAAAGGGAAAGGGACTGAAATTAGGACTCCGGGTATCCTGTATTCGGGTTTTGTCAGGATTTAAGAATTCTTAACCTTAAATTTTCTTTAAATATGTTATACGCATTCCCTTGTAAGGGAATCTTGCTATAGCAAGAGAGTAAAGGAAATTGAGTACTAAAGACCTATTTTAATTTTTTTTGTAACAATAGAGTATAAAAAGTATATTTTTTCTTAGTGTTTTATTTTATTTATTTAATGAAAATCGTAAATATATACACTTAGTCGTGGTATCTAATTATGATTTTTAAAAACGTTGTGTTGAAACTTACTTTTTTCTGTGCTACAAAAAAAAAAACATTTAAAACAAAACTTACAATACTATTGCAGCAGAGAATTGACAACAGAAGTAACTTTAACCACATTTTGTTCACAAAATAGTTAAGTTTAAATGTTTCTAACTGAATTCTAAGTTGTGGAAACTCACGTCTTGATGGTCTCACTTAAATTACTTAAATACGTAAATTTGGGAGGTCAGCTCTGTAACCCTTTTATCTAGCTGCGATAATTTCGAGGTCCGACTGTCCCAATTATTATTAAAAAAAATAATCTTATTCATAACAATCAAACATTATTTTTTGCGTTATATTCTATACTGTTGGTTGACAGTTATTTAACTCTCTGAGTTCTTTAATGATCACTTAAATTATAGTAAACAAGCGAATTCCACTACATTTCTTAACATAAAGCGCTGTTTAATTTACTATGAAAAGCAGTAGAGTAGTTTTACTAAATCTACGCTAAGGGACTTCCTTAGGGGTTTTAACTATACAGTAGTTAGTGGGATACTAATATTCAACATGATGTGACTTTACGTAAGACAATTTCCATGTGAATTTTCACTAAAAGCTTGGGTCTTTTAGTCGGGATGTTAGTGGCCCAAAGCATCTTTCGTGTTGCTATAAAGGAGAAAGCGTCCGTTTCAACATATAAAGGATAATCTCAGGGGACTAAATCTTATGTAAGTTACTGAATTTCAGAATATTCCTAGAAGGATTCCACTTTCTTAATTGCTTAGTTAAAGATGGTATTGAATTTTTCATTTAAGATATAAAACTGTTTAAGGCAGAGCACATTTAAGTATTTAAATATCTTTATCATTACTTTAAGTTGAAGTTGGTAATAGCAAAACGCCTATTGTAATATAATAGCCAAAGTAATTTTTATATAAAAAGTTTAATAAATTATTTAGGCGCTCGATAATACTTGCTTAACATACATAAAATGTGAAATTGTAAATGAGTCGTAAAGATTATACGATATACTCTTTAAAGTTTTTACATTTTCTCGTTGTATGATAAAAATAAAACGTCAAAAAATATTAACTCTGAACCGTATTATATTTTCGATGTACGAATAAAGCTCAAATAAATAATCGAATGATTTTCATCAAATTGTTTGTATAATTTACATACAGATACGGCTCTTTGTTTGTTTTTCATTGTATCTAAAATATTAGCATTTTCTTAAAAAACAACAGCCATAACTGATTGATGAATTTATAACCTCAATAACAGGGTTAACATTTTATTCAATCTTTATCGTAAACATTGAAATGAATGTTTTTGTCAGAAAGGATTAATAAAAATTGTGTTATGATTTTAATTAATGTATAGCACTAGCAACCTTAAAGCTATTACGGTGAGGTAAGTTCTAGATGTCGTGAGAAAGAATTGCTTATTTTACATTTAAATTGAACTCTATCTTAGTATTTTTAAGATACACAATTACCTCTAGTCTCGTATACTTCATGTCTACAGAAGAGTCTCCTATTAACATAGGACATGAATTATCTATGAATCTATTAAGGATATTGCGATTGCTGTGAATTAAAATTGTTTATTACGGTAAGTATTTTTTTCTAGATAAAATAAATATTATCCTTAAAATGATAGCGAAATAAGAAAGAGGAGTTTACTAACGCTTCTGTATCGCAACATATTTGCCGCGTTATTTATACTTATTTCACGAGCCTTTGATTCCGAAGATGTGTTGCGTATGACGGATGGTTTGATGTGACATGTCCAAGGTATAGGTGATGGCGGAAAAAATGTTTAGTAGAATCTTACTAATCTTACTAAAAAAAACAATTGAATGTCAACAATAATTTATTGGATTTCCATCATTTAATCTAACAACCGATAATTAAAACGGATCAATCCACATTAATAATTATCTAAGGTGATATTGGAAATGATTTTTTATGGTATTTACATTTGTTATTTTAATTAATAACAAATGATAAGATTAAAGTATTCTATCCAACTATTGGCATAACACAATAGTCAATATTATGAAATTGAATACAATTTTAATAACTCCGTACTCAACATTTTTCAAGATTATTCACATAACTTTTGTAACGCCGTCTGTGCCTTGGACCACAGAATAACAGAGAGTTTCCCATTTATTAGATCTGTCGTCACTCTTTGACTTTTTCACAGGTGTTTCTCCTGCAAATGTTATTTCATTTTATATTCCACACACAAAGCTCAGTACCAAATAGATTTTATCACAGCACAATATCAAGATAATGTTTTTTATAGCTATATTAGCTGTTCCCATGCGGCTTCATCCGCGTGAAATTATAAAAACTTTATTTTATTATTTATATTTGTCAATTTCAATTGCAAATGTCAAAATTCAAATGTAAAAATGACAACGAAGTCTTGATTTATTAATGTTGGCAGCTTGTAGTTTATGGTCTCTTTCCCACTTGAAGGATTTTTTCAAATTTATTTACCCGCGTTTAAATATATACCCAAAGGCGAGTCGTAAGTGTCCGGCTTTTATTGAAGAAAGATTTATTTAAAAATGTGCAGTGATTGCGTCAGCAGACAGCAAACACACACTACATGTCAATGTAGTGTGTGTTTACGCTTTATTATTTTAGTATGGATTACATTATCAGAGGTATTAGGTAAAAGAAGCCTTACTACGTTCAGTTGAGCTTGCTAGGCGACTTCACTTTTATAAAATGGTAGTCGCATGGTACGTGTTAAAACTTTAACATAATAATGCGGCTTGACAACTCGCAGTCTGCTTCCACTCCACTAGGCGTTTATCACAAACACAGTGTACACCGCCCTTTAGTCTATAAAAGCTTAAGAAAAAAACAGACACGTTTTAATAATGTACGAATTTAAATTACAAAACGTTTTAAACTCTGTAGTGAGTTGATTATCGTAGATTGGAGACTTCTAATCTTCATCAATCAAAAGCATTTTTTGTCGGTTTTAAATGAAAGTAATGTTTAGATTATCTTATGTCACAATCATAGAGTATTAATAAGTATACCTTCCAATTGAAATGTTTTCATATTAATTAATTATTGTTGTTTCTGTCTAATTGTGCCTAAGTCTACAAGGCATCACAGTCTAGTGCGCGACGCGTTAATTTCTCTCAGGCCGATGGCTTTCCGCGCACAATTGAACTTTACGTTACTTCAACGACTATGACTGGCTCTTTACATAAGGCCGGGAATATTCATGACAGTAGTTGGAATAGTGGCACGCTGGCTTCTGACACTTTTTTTTATAACATAAGGTGGCAAACGAGCAAGCGGCCTCCTGAATCCACCGAAATGGAAAGCGACCGCTGCCCATAGACATTTGCAATT
>NW_013527137.1:6571855-6579290 GCF_000836215.1 Papilio polytes
ATCTGACATGGGCAACTACACCTTCTTACTGGGATACGTATTTCACAGCTTGCTCAATACAATATTATGTTGCCAAGTTATGTATCTTTTGAGCCAGCAGTCTGAGGAGATACTATAGAATATTTTGTCATAAAATAGAGGTCGGAATAGAATATAAAACTGTGATATTTTTGGTGGTTTTCCTTATTATCTGATCTATCAGTTTCACTATAAAATATTTTGTTACATCGGGGTGTGCTGTCCGCTGCAATGCTGTACATCGTAGATCGTTTTGGCAAATTCGCAACCGATTAGGCCTGTTGCCAAAGTCATTTCAATTTACGAATTGATGCAGTGAATTAAAAAACGTACAGATAACGATCGAGACATCGAAACTCTGTTAGTGTAAGTTATCTTACTAATAACATGCGAAAGTTTAAATGGATGGATGTTTGTTATGTGGTATCTCCGGAACCGCTTAACATATCTCGATAAAATTTGGCAGAGATATGGCATAGTCGAAAAACGCATAAGTTTTCTTTCAATTTCCCGCGAACTGAGTCTACAAAAGCAACTTAATATTACAAATAGGTAGTTACAAATATTTAAATGATCAAATTATTATGAATTACCTATATGATATCCATTTGTCTATCTCGTTCCGGTCTATTCAAAAAAACCTTTTTGAAATACAATTTCATCCAATGAAAATATCTCGAGCTTGTTACGTAAAGAGTTTTGAATTGAAAAGCTCTTAAAGCTTTTAAAGCCAGCTTTAATTACGTCAATAGGTCAGTTTCAAGTTAACGAAGGCAACTAGCAAAGGCTTTGACGGTAGGAACGGAAATGGCCCTGGATTATTTTCAAGTCTATTCAACGTTTTTAACCGGTAATTTTGTCCATAAATATGCAAACTTTTAACGCATTAAGTTAATGTTATTAATTGCCAAGTAAATAAATTAATAATGCGGATACAGATAAGTTAAAGTACGTTAATAAATCGAAGATTCATGGAATTATGAAATACTTTGTAATCTTTTAAGTTGTTTTAGTTCACGAGTTCATATCTTACTAATATTATAAATGTAAAAGTTAATATTGTTTGTTTGTTTGTAGCCTAAACTGCTGAATGGATTTTAATCAAATTTGATATAGATATAGAGGATAGTCTAAAAGACCACATAGCCTTGCTAATTTTCTTAAATCCACTCGGACGGAGTCGCTGGCGAAATCTAGTCAACATCTCCCCTGCCTTATCCTAGTATTCTGACAAAATAGAAACACACTGTAATTTAGCAGAGTGTTTTTACGAACGACTTGATGATAACAGAGGGCGCTTGGATGAGGATATTCGCAATTTGTTTAGTAAAATGTGACACCATCTGCAAATTGAAAATGTCACCTTTTTGCCGCAAGGGAAATCAACTCCTTAGGTCTAGGTGAAAGGGTAACGTGGCAAAGGTTATTTTAGCTTAAGTGAAAAAGCTATTTTAACCACTGTGTAATAAAACAGTATTAGAAACATTTTGAACCTTCTGACTTTAAAGTTTTTTACAGGCATAATTTATTCATCAATCTATCATACTAATATTATAAATGCGAAAGTTTAGATGGATGGATGGATAGATGAATGTTTGTTAGAGTTTGTAGCCTAAACGGCTCATCAGATTTCGATTAAATTTGGTATAAATGTAGAGGATAGTCTGGAAGAACACATAGGTTTTTGTTTTTTTTTTAATTCTATGTGGACATAGTAGTGGGCGAAAGCTAGTTAAAAAGTAATTTAAAAAGTAGCGTATTGAGGCTTTAAAATAGTGTCCCCTGCAAGTGAGAGTAATGAGATGACATTAAAATACGAAAGAGCACATTACTTTCAAACGATCCTGATTATTTTTCATCGATTTTAAAAGAACATTTTTCCAGAAATTATGCCCAGATATTGCGCGTGACTGGATGACGAATAGTCAAAGATGTTTTACTACATTAAAACTTAGTAAATTAAGCCGTAGAGATACTTACGTAGATACAAACATCCTGTCATCGCATTTATTATTTACTAGCTGTTCCCGTGCAACTTCATCCGCATGAAATTATGAAAATTTTATTTTACTGTTTTCATTTGTCAAATTATCAATAGCAAATGTCAAACTGACAAGACATGACAAACCTTGGCAATCTTGCTTCCTTGATGTTGGCAGCAACCTATGGTCTCTTTCCCACATTAAGGTTTTTATCCAAATTATTTACCCCTTAAGTTTAATGGCGTGAAAATATATAGCCTAAAGCGTGACGTGTAGGGCTTTTTACTAAAAAATGTAACTGTAATTGCTGACATCTTAGGCAACAAAGAAGTGTGTGTACGCTTTATTATAATAGTATAGATAGATTTAGTCAGTATATCTTAATTAATTACTGATGAAATTTATCCCCATCTGAATATCAGTAAAACACTTTATATTTTAAATCTAGCTTATTTATTACTTATTTAACTATAATTTCGTTACAGCGCCCGTCACTCGTGTTAATCAACATTTGAAAAGCTCACCTTTTGACTCAATTAAAAACGACTGCAAACAGTTTTTAAATCGGTTTAAGTAAAAAATATTCTCGCAAATTTTATGCTTAAAACTCGGTTCGTTTAAAATACTAACATTTCATGTTAAAATTCGTTGCCAAATTTAAAACGTGAGTGTAAAAATATTCGTAAAAGGGAAAAAGTATATGTGTGAAGCAGGTTACTTTTTATAAAATAAATTTAACTTTATATCTTCAAATATGTTTTTGGTTTTATTTGTGTTTTATTGTTTAACTTTTTAAAACCTAATGCTTTGGATCATTTTTTTTAGTCTGTCATTATTTTTTTTTATATAAATATGTTTTTAAATAATTCGCAAAATGTTGATAAATTGCCGATGATATAGTAAGTAAATGAGGAGTGAAATCTTAGATGGATGGATGTTCTGAGCGCATCTCCAAACCGAGCGATGTATCTGGATGTAATTTGGCACAGTTGTAGAACATAGTCTGGAAGAACACAAGAAATACTAAGTTTTTCTTAATAATTACAAAAGTAAAATGATATTTTATGTTTAAAATCATCATCATCACCGGCTCACTATACGTCCCCACCGAGGGGCTCGGAGCCTACCCTAATAACCCTAATAAGGGGTGACTAGGCCATAGTCAACCACGCTGGCCCACTTCGGGTTGGTTGACTTCACACATATCTTTGAATTTCTTCGCCGATATGTGCAGGTTGCATCACGATGTTTTCCTTCACCATAAGAACGTCGGGTAAATTGTGTACATATGAAAAATCGAAAATCACATTGGTACATGGCGGGATTCAAACCCAAGACCTGTAGATTACAAGTCAAGTGTTTAAACCACTGAGTCACCGACGCTCTGTGTTTAAAATACATTTATTTCATTTATTGAATACCTTTGCACAAACTTTACAATAAGTTTATTAAGACTAAGCTACATCAAGATTTGCGTAAAGGCGGAGTTTTCCTATCAGAAATCTCTTACAGGCAATTATGATAATTATGTTAACACAACTTTGAGCATACGCTTAGATATTTAATTTAAAAATGTCAAAAACATTTGTAAATGCTACAGGGTGGTACAAAGCTAGGGAAGTTAAGGGTAAGCTAAATAATGCGTTAAGAGTAATGCCATCCCTTACGATACATCCCCTCTTTATTTCTGACTTAGCCTCAAATCTCCATCATTTATATTTAGAGATTTCCTCTGACTGTTATTTATTTCAGTACAATGTAACTTATGTCTTTACTTTAAAGGTTTTTAATTATTTAAGTAAATAAACAAGTTAAGGAAAAGATTTTAAACAAAGTAATACAGGGGTGGCAAACCACTGTCAATCGTGCGAAATGACATATGATATCATATTTTGGGCACGTCGATAGTCATAAAAACAGTACTAAAAATTATGAAGTAGGTGCACCATGAAAATGACAAATTATTCGCTGTTAAAATTCGATGTTAAGTCTAAGACCGCATTAAACATTTCTTTTAAAAAAATCACTTTGATGCATAAATGTTCGCGACCCCTGAACTACATTAAATTTGAGGAATAATTGCAATAAAAGCATTAATATCTGTTCCCGTGTGTTTTTGTATTGAATTAAATTCTGATTTAATTGAAGTTTTTGTTCCTCCCTTGTTGGAAACGCAAGGAAGAAGTTTGTCGCAATAAAGCAACATCCTGTATTACTTTACAAAGAACGATAAAAGTACCACAATCTTTGTGAGTACGAAACAATGTAAAAGGGAAGTAAACAATGTTGTAAGTAGGACTTTTTAGTAAATCCTTTTTGTTATTAGGTTTTTAAGATACTTTTGTATATCTCTGTAAATATTATAGTATTTTCGTATGTTACGTGTAAATGTAACATTTTAGTTTTAAAATGTTTGAATTTTAGATTACACTCACTTCTTACCTTTATTATAAATGCGAAAGTTTAGATAGATGGATATATGTTTGTTAGAGTTTAAAACCTAGATTGCTGAAAGAATGTCGATAAAATACTTGTGTTATTTTAACTCCACGCGGACGGAGTCACGAGCGAAAGTTAGTCAATAAACAATTAAAAGTAAACAATTAGAGTGTCTATAATTCATCTTAATAAATTAAAAAAAATCTGTTAATTTTTATCGTGTTTTGTAACAAAGTTTGGCAATCAGCGGTTGTTTTTGCGGCAACTTCAGTCGGCTGTGCTCCGGAGGACAAACTATAACGAAAACAGTTAATTACCAAGAATCGTGTTTACACAACTTTAACTAAGTTTGCCAAAGTTTGGAGCTGCATTAAGCTAGGCAAGTATACAGCAGGATTAAGTGTGGCGGAAACTTTTACTCTTTTCTTCTAAGTTTCGGCTATCGAGAACTAATTGATAACTTGTGTTAGGACTCCCAATGTTAATATTCCAAAGAGAAAAGATTTGTTGTCTTGTAAAGTAAGTCTAAAGTAACTATTGGACCGATTTCAAAAATTCCTTTACCATTTTAAAGCTACATTATTATTAGTAACCTAGGCTATATTTCTTACTAGAAAAAGTATTTTAAAATTTCACACAAACGAAGTCACGAGCAAAAGTTATACTTGTTCGGCGTTGCTCTACTTTCTTTCACAGATCATAATTCAAATATGACATTAAATTTTGACAATTTAATAGTTATTTTTTACAGAAAAAGGTTGTTACATTTTCCTTCATGTCAGTTAAAGGTCGGGTCCAGATGTATTCATTTTTACGATCGCATCGAACCCACCTTTTTATATTCCTTGTCATAATGTAATTCTAGTTCCAATTTTATGTGTTCTTCCTGTTTTTATTTTTATTGAAAAAGGAATTCTTTTTGACATGAATGTAGACTTTATTGCGTAGAGAATGTAGGCATTTTATTTATCACGAATAAGTTGGAGTTTTTTTAAATTGTATTTAATATATAAGATTTTGGTGACTATTAATAAATTAGATGGTTATTCTATACTAATACAACAGGAAAGATTTGTATTTTTGTTTGTATTGAAATCTCAAAAACTACTGGGCCGATTTCAAAAATTAATTCACCATTAGAAAGGTAATTTATCTGTGAAACACAGGCTATACTTTCATTATTCTTCAATTTCACGGGAAAGAAGTTGCGAGGATTAATATTTCGATGTCGGAACATATAAAATTTTCATCTTGTATACTAATCATATATGGCCTACGCCCAGCAGTGGGCAAACAAATTTCGTAAAAATAATTTTAGTTTTACTTCAACCTCAAAAACGTTATTTTCCCAAGGAAATTTTAAGATACATCTTCTTTATTCTTCCATTTTCTATCGAGGGAAGTAATATATTTCCGCAGATAAATTTATTGGTTTCGCGGTAACCGGTCAATAGAAAGGAGACGTTGCGATATAGTAGTGACGCAATATAGAAGAATTTAGCGTATAAATAAAACAATTGCAAACAGTGCAAACTCATGAAGAGTTATTTAACCCAAAATTATAGTCTTATAAGGTATACCGGTGAGAATACGAGTAATTAAATCGATATTAGCGCCTATTTCACCGAGGTAGACATCCTTGTTTGATTATATCGTCTCGACAGAAAAAAAAACAAATCATCTTACTCCAGTAGGGTCGGCGGAAACGGTTTTCGTCCTCCATATAACTATCATCCGTCATCTATCATCACTCCTTGATCATGTCACCTTTCAAACAATCCATTTTCAAGTTTACCTCTACCAGTGTACCTCCACACTTATACTATGTCCATACCATGCTAACCTTTTAAATGTAACTAAATGTTGAATACAAAAACATATGAAGAAAACAAGATACGATGTTTGTAAGTTTTATTATTGTGTTATGAATATTGTTCACGTAAATTTGATCACATCGACGACACTCAGAGTCTCGTCAACAAATAAAATGGCTTCAAGCCAACCGATCGCTTACATAGTTAGCACTTTGCTTACAAATTGTCGATAAGATATCGTCCTCATTCCTAACACTATTGCTTAAGTTGTTTGTTCCATTACTTTTACGTAACTGCTAACAGTATTTTAGGTGTATAGAAAAACTGTTGAAGTTGAGCAATTTGTTGTTTGAAATTATATTTTAAAATTCACTTGATCACCTATCTTTAAAGCGCCTTTTATCAAAAAGTACATATACAGAAAAAGTTTGAAACTAGATTATCGCACAACTGTTTTGTCTCGTTTTGATTCCCATAAGCTTATATTGAGGTTAGTACACTACTCGATGTTTAGTTGTACAAATCAGTTGAATTGGCTGCGAAACAATCGACAATCGCATAACGGTTCTGTCATATTTAGTCAAAGATGTGCGCCCGCTCTAAGAACGAGAAATGTGGCTGAGCGCCTTACCTTCTTACCTTTTATTGAATTAGGAAACATAAAACTAATTTTGGATTAATTCAACTATAATAACTGACGATGACAAAATAACTGACCGTTATAACTTCGTGTTACAATTGGAAAGCTTTATATGAACAGCAAATAGGATTACATGAGATTTAACAACCTAAATAGGGATAAAGTAAGGATAACGATGGAGGAGACGTATAACATTTAAAAACAATATTATACGTACAGGTTTTCCATATTTTCATGAACTGGTTTGAAAATTTTAAGAATATTTGTAACTAGCTTTCGCCCGCAACCCCATTTGCGTGGAACTAAAAAAAAGTTAGTAGTTATGTGTTCTTTCAGACTATCCTTTTCATATGTGCATTTTGTTTAGATCCGTTGAGCAGTTTAGGCTACAAACTCTAACCAACCATCCATCTATCTAAACATTTATACTATTAGTAAGATTAATTCCATTAGTTAACTACTATTGGCCCGCGACTTGTCAATGCAGAATTAAAAATATTAACAGTGGTAGTGCCCGCTTTAACATCTTAGCACGAATGGGC
>NW_013527137.1:6579467-6618945 GCF_000836215.1 Papilio polytes
GGATGTCTATGGGCAGCGGTCGCTTCGCCATTTTGGCGATTTCAGGTGGCCGCTTGCTCGTTTGCCACCTTATGTTATAAAAAAAAAACTTTCACCATCCATCCATCTTTTACCTTCCCGTCAAAATTTAACTCTTTCTTACATAACACATGACAGTCAGCTTTGTAGACAGTCAGACACAGGAGATAATTTAAACTGTATTCAATTATGTATTTTGTTCAAATAGATTTTCTGATACACAAAAAGTCAATTTAAGAAGTGAACTGTTCTGTGCAGCAGCAATCGCATCCCCAGAGCATTCTGTTCATTTGATCGGCAACTTAGATTAAAAATAGTTACCGTTCACTATAAGAAAGCCTTTGTTAAGCTCTTCTTAAGAATTCTGGAGACAATTAGAAAACGTAGGAAAAATAGTAGTAAACGACTGTAATTTATTATTAACTAGCTGTTCCCATGCGACTTCATCCGCATAAGATTAATATTTTTTTTATTATTCACATTTGTCAAATTATCAATTGCAAATGTAAAGATCATGGCAACCTCGCTTCCTTGATGTTGGCAACAACTTATGGTCTCTTTCCCACATTAGGGTTTTTATCCAAAATATTTACACCTAAGTTTAACGGCGTGAAAATGTATAGCCTAAAGCGTGACGTAAGTGTAGGGCTTTTTATTAAAAAGAGAGTTATTCGAAAATATACTGTGATTGCTGACATCTTAGGCAACAAAGAAGTGTGTGTTTACGCTTTATTATAATAGTATAGAAGTATAGATTCATTTTATAATACTTAAGAATGAATTGATTGAGCATTTTCATAGTTATATTGTAAATCGATATCAAGTTTTTGTAATGTGCATTGCCGAGATAGTCTGGACAACTGTAGTAACAAGATAATCCGCGCTGAATAGTTTGCACTTCAGGCTTTCCAATACATTGTTGCAAAGGTATTGTAGGGTGTCCATGCTTTTAGTAACAACATAGTTTTTAATTAATACATTATATATTATTCTGTTTATTGTACATTTGCTATGTCTTACGGGTGGAATGTAATGTTATAAACCATAATTAATGATTGCTTACAGTTTCATAGGTTAATAATAAATCAATTTTTGAGTTTTTATATTAACTAGATATCACATAGCTATTATATTCAAGATTTCTATAACAGTCTTATTGGTATCCAACTCGTCTAAAGATGTCTCAGAAATATTTATGTTTTGTACAATTAAATTGTTTTGATTTGGATAACAATTGTAAGTAATACGACTTTCTAGTGTGCCGGGGGCTGCAGGTTGGCGCGCTGCCTGACCAATCCGTGCCAATTCCTCGACTGTTTTCGACGTCCCAAGAACTTAATGCAATGAGAGGTACTCTTGGTTTTGTTAACTCATTATTTAATCACCTTATCACACTTAGAGCGCGGACACATTTGACTAAACTATCGCATAACCGTTTAGTCACGCTATGATTCTTATATGGAGGTGCGCACACTACTTTTAGTTGTGCAACGAAACATTTGATTTGGCTGCGAATTTGGCAGTTGTGCGATAGTTTAGTCAATGGTGTGTGTCCGCTCTTAGTCCCCGCACACTACAGATTTTTATTGGCCTATAGTTTTCTGGGGCGCTTATTCAGTATGAGCATGGAGGTATGCATATTACATAGATTTACTTTTAGTTAAACTAAACTAGGTTGAATAAAGGTCTGGGGGGCTCTTATTATTGCGTCCTATGATTAATGGTAATTTAAAGAGTCACTTAGTGCAGTTTTGCGTGATAGATAGAATAAAGTTTTATTAAGTACTGTCAAATTACTGGTTTAATTAGTTATTGTTATTTTTACAGTACTTAAATTGTTTACTTAAGTAATAATCTCATCATCACCAGCTCTCTAAAAGTCCCCACCGAGGGACTCGGAGCCTACCCTAAGAAAGGGGTGACTAGGCCATAGTCAACCACGCTGGCTCAGTGCGGGTTGGTTGACTTTACACATATCTTTGAATTTCTTCGCAATATATGCAGGTTGCATCACTATGTTTTCCTTCACCGTAAGAACGTCGGGTAAATTATGTACGTATGAAAATTTGAAACCAAGGCCTATAGATTACAAGTCAAGTGCTTAAACCATTGAGCCACCGACGCTCTCTAATAATCTAGCATGATTTTATTTTGATGATAATTAGTTCACGTTCCAGTGTGATATCTATATTTGTTAAGACTCCGAAAATACTGCATTCAATATTAGAGGAAAGAATTCATCTTCATATAATCATATAATACTAAAATATCTTAAAACATTCCTAAATATCCTCTAATATATAATATTAGGTACATCCTAAAGGATCCGGGATTATATCAAACCCTACTAAGCTCGTATAAGCTAATTCATCAGATAAAAGCTTATTATAGCCTTAAGCTCGCGATAATTGATGCAAGTATAAATTAAGACATGAGTGTGATACGTAAGTAATAATCTACGAAATTCCTTATTTAGGGACACCGAGTGTGTTTTATGCATAGTCACGTTTTTAAATGTACTTTGTTACTCTGTGGTGTATTTACTCTGTGGTATCACGTTTCGTTTTCTTAGCATGTTTTCTTTAATAAGATTTGCATTTATGATGGAAAAAGGTTCACGTTCACTTTTTTATGTGTTAAGAAAAATATTAAGTCGATAATCGTATGATTTTGATCGTTTATCGTAGATTTCCACTATTGAAAAATTGCTAAAAAATCATCAATTTTTGTTGCGGTTCTATTATGAAATTTACCTTTATGGAATTCATTGAATATAGGGTTTATCACGAAAATTCCTGACAACGGTTTCGTAACACCGGCAACTTTTTTATTAGATTTGTGCTATGCCTCTACAGTGCGTAAAGAATGCCAATTTTTGTCGATGAAATTACGAATACATTCCCACAACTACCACGGAAATATTCGTGATAGACCTTCATAATGATAATTGATGTTAGTTTTCATACAGCTGATGCTAAAATTTATGACGTTAATGAACGAATGTTAATTCAGTTGGGGTTTCAATTTGCGTTCAATATTATGTTTACAATCAACTGTGAAGTTAATTGGACAGTAGCGGTCAATTGATAATTGCGATGTGTTGATGTTTGTACATTGTGTTTAGCGAATGCTGTATTTATTGTACATAAACTAGCTTTCGCCTGCGACTCCGTTCGTGAGGAATTAATAAAAAAGTGAGCCTATCCATCTAAACTTTTGCATTTACGAGTATAATATTAGTAAAATCGACATCATGTATAGGTACTTAGTGTTGGATTTAATAAGTTTTCAAAGGACATGAATTTCCACAAGAATTTACTTGTAGGACTTTTCTCTTCACCAATTTACAGTATAATTTGTTAATCTTTTAGGTATCCAACTGGTTTTAAAAGTCCAAATTGAAGCAAATATTTTATCTATATGCGTTTTATAATGCACAATACTTAAGAACTGCATAGCAGGCAATAAATAACATCAACTCTAACCTATCCGTTCTCATTAATTACAAAGTTTAAAACTACCCGCTACCGTGTTGAGTGAGGAATTTGCGGATAGTTAGCATAAATGCATCGCTTGCATATCGTTTGCATAAAGTTACGTGCAGTGTTCAGATTCTATCTAACATATTAAACTCGACTTCGCATTATTTTTGCTGCTACATATCATTAATGTCTCAATTAACAGAAAAATGTTAAATTAAGTTTGGAAAACCAGTGGAAAGTCGCCTTTTTTAATGCGGTACTTTTCTATGAAATTGTACATCTCCATCCACAATCGCCTCTGTGTTTTTACTAGAGATATGGAAATCGATTTTTAACCTCCGCTGCCGTTAACCATATTATAAAGTGATTAACTTTCCTAACACGTCGCAAAATACATCGATAGTTAAGCGGTTATAGATTCAACATCTTTTTTATGCTTGTTTTTTAAAGGTTTCAGATTTTATACCAAAATCATAAACAAGATGAAATAAATATATGTTTGCGGGTTAAATGAAGACGAATAAAACGCAATGTGCTCGCAAAAGCGACGTAAAACGAGAAAATATTTACGGTCGGGCCTTCATTACTGTTGCTCAAACGTAAATAATGTAAATGAAAACTTCCAGAAATACATAACCATCGGCCATGTTTTGTTTTTCTACGAAATTTTATTTACATTATGTAACATATTTCTCTTTCCATTGTAATGCTTGAATAAAAGTTGTATTGAAATTTTCAAATAGAACTCGTTTGACATAACTTAAAAGGTTCTATTATTTAACACTAGCTTTCGCCCGCGACTTCGTCCGCGTGGTATTAAAAGTAACCTATGTGTTCTTCTAGACTATGCTCTACATTTGTGCCAAATTTCATACAGAAAGGTTCAGCCGTTTAAGCTACAAACTCTAACATACATTCATTCATCCAACCATCCATCCATCTAAACTTTCACATTTATAATACTAGTAAGATTTGTATAACGACATGAAAGAGTAATTGAATCCCACAACTTACACGCATAGTAGTTACTGATGTTATTTATTGTAAATTTGTAATGAAAAATCTGTACATATGTGTCTTCCTTAGTTTACTATGAGTCAGGTAATGCTTTTAATGTTATTCATTTGCTTAATTAATGATTGTTTTATCTATCTTCATATATTTTAAAATACATAAATCAATCGAAAGCCTGCACAATACAATTCACAACGCTATAGCTGTGTTCAACGCCGACCACAGACATAAATCGAATACTAGAGCGAGCCAAATATATTAATGTATACAGTATATGCGGTTTCATATCGCTAATTTGCGTATTTCATATTTGGTAACCACTATATCTGAATATTACATTATCTGTGGCGTATATATTTTACGCACATTATTATACACTAACTTTCTTCCGCGACTAAGTCTGCGTGGAATTAAAAAAACAAAAGTGAGTAGTCTATGCGTTCTTCCTTTTCTCTATCTATATCTATGCAAGGGAAATTTCAGCGAAATCCTTTTTAAGCTACAAACATCCATCCTGCATCCATCTATACTTTCGCATTTACAGTTAGTATTAGTATGATTTATTGACATATTTTCTACAATTTAATAATGTTATAAATGCGAAAGTTTAGACGGATGGATGGATGTTTGTGAGGCTTCTAAAAAATCATATAACATGAAAGAATAGAGAGCTTCGTTAACTCATTGGTTAATCACTTAACTTGTTATCTGGGTTATAATCCTGCCATGTGATTTTAAAAATACACGCAAAGCACATATCTAGAAAGGAACTCAAAGATATGTGTGTACCCCACACAGCCAGCAATTGAGTCAAATATGGCGTTAATTTTAAAATTATCGTTCGTACTATTTCAGTAGAATTTTGTGATTATTTTATGAGATTCGAAGTAGTAAAACATTTATAAATTCGACCAGTTTTTGCTACAATTGAGAGTGAAACAATCAACGCTTTCACCGGGTCCACTCGGCGCTTTCAACGAACAGAATAAAACAAAAACAGTTAATTACCAAGAAATGTTTGCAAAGCCCTAAATTAAGTTGGAGCAATTGTACCGTAACACTGGAATTTGTTTAACGTTTGTAAGAGTTTAACGTTTTATGTTGATTTTTTAGTTATATTCTAACTTAAGATTATTCGAAATTATAGACTTTATATTTTTTGATGGCAAAAAAGCTAGTGGTCACCTGAATTCGCCGATGTAGCAAAGAAAAGATGCGATGCATACCTTTAATCAACGGAGGAGGGGACGCACAGAAAGACACAGATATTTCTCCTCCCACTTTTACTTACTCCTCACACTTACTTCTTACTTACATTATAAATGCGAAAGTTTAGATGGAGCGATGGATGTTTGTTAGAGTTTGTAGCTTTAACGGCTGAATAGATTTCGATGAAATTAGGCATCGATGTAGAGGATACTCTCGAATAACACCTAGGGTACTCACTTTTGTTTCTTTTTTTTAATTACACGGGGACGGAGTCGCGGCCGAAAGCTTGTACTAAATAATATAGCATAGTAGTTTCAAGTAAAATAATAAAGAAACCATGACAGTCTCTAAAGTTTTTAATAAGTTTTGCGACTGCAAACTATCTTGAAACTTTGAACGCGTCAGTTAGTTTTAGTTCAGTGTGAAGTAATAGAAAAAGTTTGTGAATAAGTTAGATTTTAATGAAAAATGTTAATTAATTTGATTTCTGAAATCCTTCATCAATCGTCATTTTGTTTTCGCTTTTTTTCAATCGACGGAATACATCCATCACACAATAGGTCTTTTGACGAAATTCCACTCTCTCGAGACGTGTATTTTTATATATTGCTGTCTCTTTTCTTTTAAAACCAATGACAGAAATGACATGATTACCTACAGCCGCCCACAGGAGCAAGGAGCCTCAGCAACGACTCAAGCCTTCATTAGAGCAAGTCTCAAATACTGAAAGCATTAAAGCGCTTTAGTGCGTGCTGCAGCCGCTAGAGGCCGCTATTAGAGGCAAGACAAAAGCTGCATATTGCCAACGTCTACTGTACAGCGTTTAATTAAGTGCATTGTACGAAGTCTCCAAAGGCTTAGACTGTTTGAATATTATATCGTTCACTTCCTACACTAAAGCTGTATGTAGCGAAGAGGAAATTCCTCAATGTTAGTTCAAGGTATTTTTGAAATTAATGGTAATTTTAAGAGTAACATTAATCCATACTAATATTATAAAGAAGAAAGATTCATATTTTTTTTATTTTTGTATGTATTAAAATAATTTAAAAACTACTAGGCCGATTTCAAAAAATCTTTCACTATGAAACAGCTGCGTTATCGCTGAGTAACATAGGTTGTATTTTTAAATTACACGTGGACGAAGTCAGGAGCAACAGCTAGTATAAGTTTAAATTCTGCCATGTTTGTGTAAGTTGAATTCACGCAGCTTATAAGAAGTCTTTTAAGGAGAAATAAATGTTTACATTTTTTGCATTTCTAAGTAGCGAAGTTAAAAAACTTTTCAACGTATGTTTACTTTAATATAATAAATCCAACATAAGTAACAAATTGCTGTAATTTTAGTGAATGTCGTATTGCGGTATAGAGCGGTCGACAGCCACAGGGATGACCGTCGGGTTGTAACGTGGGAACGGGCTTGGTAATTTTCTAAAGGTAAATTCTTACGCCCTGAGATTCGCTTATTTAAATTTATATTAACGGCAATTTATCTTAAGGCGCATTCAAATACTTAACAAGGTAATGAATCGATCGTAGAGTAAGTAGCGCAGTCGACTACATATAAGATATAAAAAAAATAATCAGAAAATTAATACAGATATCATAAATATATTGGTCACAAGTATTCTGTAACTAGGTGTACCCGGGCGGTTAAATTTATCAAATACTCAATTGCAAATGTCAATATTACCGTTACCATAATAACCTTGCTTCCTTAATGTTGGCAGCTTGTATTTTATGGTCCCTTTCCCACATGAAGGTTTTATACATTTTAGTTACCCCCTAAGTTTAATAGCATGAAAACATACATATAGCCCAAAACGTGTCGTAAATGTAGAGGTTTTTATTAAAGAAATAATTATTCAAAAATCTGCTGATTTACTACGCCACAAAGAAGGGTGGGTGTTTACGATTTATTACAATAGTTTTTTTTTTATAACATAAGGTGGCAAACGAGCAAGCGGACACTAGAATGCGCCAGAATGGTGAAGCGACCGCTGCCCACAGACATCCGCAATTGCAGATGCGTTGCCTACCCTTATACGACGGTGGAGGAGACGCACATAAAGAGGATAACTCCCCTTCCTATGCATCTCCTCCACCGTCAAATCCACTTCCCCTTCCCAACCTCTCCTTATAAGAAAAGGATGGTAAAGAGAAAGGGACTTAAATTAGGCCTCCGGCACCACTCTCATCAGACGAAACACGGAATTACTTCCACTTCACGTCTGTCTTCTGTGTGGTCGTGGTATTACACCGGGCGTGCCGGCCCATTCGTGCTAAGATGTTAAAGCGGGCACTACCACTGTAACGCCACAAAGTAGTGTGTTTACCCTTTATTAAATTAGTATAAATAGTATAGACAAAAGAAACATGGATGGAATGGAATGTAAAATTAATAGATTTGTTAGTATACAAAGACTTTACACTATTTTTTTCGGGTATCTTTGAAACTAATAAGAGATAAGGTTGAAGTATTTCATAAATATGAATATTAAAGAGAAAGTCGGTCTCGAAGTCCAGCCTCCGGACAAGCGCGATAACATTGGCAGGGCGCCAGCCACTACAATAATATACTGATATTTACACAAAGCTACTGTTGTTACTATGTTCGACTAAAATAATTACTCAAACATTAGTATATGCTTTCAAAGTAAACTTATATATTATTAATGCATCCCTTGGGAACCGTAACTATTATATTTCCGGGAAAAAAGTAGCCTATATGCTCTTCCAGATATTGCTGCATCTATGTAATTTCATAGAGATCCGTTCATTCGTTTAGGCTTCAAACTCTAATAACATCCAACTAAACTTTCGCATTTATAACAGTAATATGAGTATGATTGGACACTGTGTAAAATGAATCTTACCAATGTGATAAACACGAAAGTTTAGGATGGATGGATGTTTATTAGAGTTTGTAGCCTAAACTGCTGAACGAATTTAGATGAAATCTAGAATAGATATAGTGGATAGTTTGGGATATAGGCCTACAATTTCCTCAATGGTTGGCAACGCAACTGTAGTTCCTAAGGTGTTGCGGATGTCCATGGGCGTCGTTGCCCATCTCTGTGTTCCCGCCGCTCGTTAGTCACGTTTTCTTATACAAAACATAGAACAGGCTACTTACTTTGGTTTTTACTTAATTGCACGCGGTGGCGGGCGAAAGCTAGAGCGATAGATATATCCTGTCACACAGTGATAATGTAGCTCCCTGATAGTGAAGAAGTTATAGTTTAAATCGGTCAAGTAGTTTTGGAGTTTATTCGTTGCATAAAATACAAATCTTTCATGTTAATGATATTAAAACAAATTGATCATCTAATCAATCAAATTGCCATAAAAAGTATGACTTCAATAAATAAACGTGCATCGAAGTTAGGTACTTCCAATGTAAAGTGATGTACATACGTGGAATATTAAAAGCCTTTTTCTACTAACACGATTAACTGCTGTTAATAAAAGCCTGACGTTGCAGTAATGCATTGTTCATCGGAACAGCGCGTACAGAGAGAATCCTACACGTTGTCGTGGAAATGCGGTTTAACGCCGCTGGGGAAATCATCGCAAAGTTTCGAGGGCTGATAGTTTAAGGAACAATATCAGTAAACTAAACGTTTATGTCCCTGTAACACAATTCACTACCTTTCCACTTTTACGGATATCTTACCAACTAAAAATATTTGAAATAGGAATGTGAAAATATGTTGGCAGCATTTTTTGAAGTTGTCCCATTCCTAAAAATCTTTTCAATTAATAATATCCCGCGTGAAAATGTTGCACTATAATTAGAATAAATGAAAATAATAGAGTGTTTTAGAAAATTTTAAAAATAACAAATAAATTATAGTCGTTAGGAACGAGATTCGTATGGTAGTGTAGCAGGGTAACGTGAGATATAACACTGGGCCATGAGTTATGCGCCAGACATTGCCAAAACTTATGGCACTGTCCGCGCAAACTGAGCCAAATGCGCCGCGCAACATTCACACATGCCAAGATTTACCAAATATAAGGATTATGTATATACTATTGTCTTCTTTTACGAAATTACAAAAAAAAAAAGTTTTTTTATTTCTTTATTTCCAAAATAAAATACATAAATAAGACGATAAGTCATACCCGCCAAACCACTAACGTGGTTTATAGGCGTCGCATCTTTTAATCATTTATACATATTAGCAAGAAAATTACAATAAAATAAAAAATATACAAATCAAATGAACAACAAAAAATATAAGTAGTAAATACAGCAAACATGTTGACCGACTTCCCAAAAGAAGGAGGTATAAAGAAGGAGGTACTCGATTCGTTTGTATGTTTTTTAAATACAACACTACGCTAAATCGGAAGTGGTAGCGAAAATCAAGACCACCCGAGTAAAGCGATATAAATTAACAAGGTCCCTAATCAAAAGGCTATTGTTTGCGGGCACAGCGTGCTGTCGCATATACATTACGTCCGGTGCCGCATTATGACAAATTTGCATTAAAACAATCCGTGCAATGTATGCAGTAAATTAAAGTATTACGACCAAAATATTATGCGTTAATTTTGTCTGATTGAAATCATGAGATTTGGTTTAGGATGTGTCTAACGTGAATCCTGAGAGTAATTAAAATTTTTATGTGCGAAGCAAAATTTATAGTTGCAAAAATAATTTATTTGTTCAATTTATCGATGTTTTAAATTTATCTAATTATACTATTTTAATTTCTTTGTATGTATAAAAGTTTTATAAACTAATAGATTAATTAAACTGAAAGTTTTGAATGCTCTGAAAATGAAAACTTCAAAAGTGTGTTTTTTAGAATTCTCACAACTTTAAATAGCCACTTTTTAATCGTTACCGCTTCTTTTATGTTAACATCCGATATTTTAAAGCGAACATTTCTTAAACTGGAGCCATTTTAAAACCTCTGAAAAGTAGCAAAGTTAAATTTTCACAATAAAGGAAGTTTCAGGAAGTTAACTAAGATTTTCAACTTTGAGATGCGCGAAGTTTCAGGAAGTTTGCTGTTGTAGAACAAACGACTTAAATTCAACAAATTCTTCATGCACTTGATATACTAGGAAGCTTATTTTTAAAAGGAATAAAAAACTAAGTATATGTGCATTTAAACCAACAAAAAACTTTAACGCTTTCGTTTGCTATCCTCCCTAATTGTGCAACCTTGGCACCATTTACACCATGCCGTTAGCGACACGCCGCTGGCCGCGCTCCGCACATTACTCACGGCCGCGTGTCACACCGCACATTTAATTTATGGTCACATTTGATAATGCTGGTTCTTCGTTATTAGGAGAACTTAAATCCTCATTTAAATGTTCATGCAACAATTACAATTGCTTTGCTTTCGTAACGTTATTTATTTTATTACTTCCTTTACTTATTAATATCAGTTACTTTTGTAAAAATAATGAGATGTGTCACGAATAATATATATACCATATACTCGTATGCTAATATTACAATGAGGAATACTTTGTGATTTTTGTATGTCTTGACATAACTTAAAAACTACTGGGTCGATTTCAAAAATTCTTTTACCACTAAAAAGCTACTTTATCAGTGAGTAACATAGGTTATTTTTTTTAAATTGAAGTCCCGAAAAACAGCTGGCTTTTAATCATTTTATAGACATTTTAATGCAAATTCCTTTTCTGTTGCTCGCGACTTTGTCAGCGTGAAATAAACAATAAATAAATTACCTTTCTAATGGTGAAATTTTTCAAATCGCCCCAGTTGATTTACGTGAATCGAATACGTACAAAATCCAAAAATCCAATTCTTTTTTCTTTATAATATTAGCATAGATGAAAAGTAAGATAATGATCGTAAAACACTTAAAGTTTAGTTTTCATCTGATTTCTATTTTATTCCATGTATTTAAACTTTATTCGAGTACGTGTGTTCGCATACTGTGTCGAAGTTCCCTTAGGTGCCGACGGACCCAAGAATGGATACGTGCTGTTGCATAAATTAAATTCACAATTTGTTGCTTAACTTAAACAAGTATATGAAAGTTAAACAATGATTTTAATTAATATCAAGTTCAGTTTAAAACAACTGAAAATGGGAAAATATAGTTTTAAACAGTATTTTGGTAAAGAGCCATTTGTTAATTTGGTAAACTATTTTTATGAATAATAAAAACTCACTTTAGAGTTTTCTATTATAAAGAGGTCGATTTCAATTTCAATTCATTGTATTCTTGCAACATTTAAAAGCTTAATCACTGAGTAACAGACTCGTAAGCTGCGTTTTTACTACTTTTTATAATTTATCGCGGATGAAGTCGCGAGCAACCGCTAGTATTAAATGTTTTTGACTATGCACAATCTGGACTAAAGGTCATCTACGAGTGACCGCGGGTTTTAGTGGACATAGTTTTACATTTTGCTTTCAACAGATTCCTGTCGTGAACACTTTGGGTACCGCGTCCTTTAAGATAGTTATTATTATTTCATTTAAGACCATCCAATGTGTTAAAAAAATCATATTTCAAAGTAATCGTGGGCTGGCTTAGTTCACACTAGCTGTTGCCCGCGGTTTCGTCCACGCAATATCAAGATAAAAAGCAGCCTATAATATATGTCTATGTCAGCTACCCTTCAGAGATTACCCGGAACATGCGCTGTTTGCGGACAGACAGACTGACAAAAATTTTTTAAATGCTATTTTAGATATCAGCAACGCAAATACTTAATCTCTCCGAAACCTGTAATTTTTCCTTTGACATTACAAAGAGATACTCCAATCATACTTCGTACTAATGTTATAAATGCGAATGTTTAGATGGATGGATGGATGTTTGTTAGAGTTTGTACCCTAAACGGCTGAACGGATTTCGATGAAATTTGGTATAGATGTAGAGGATAGTCTGGAAGAACACACAGGCTACTCACTTTTGCTTTTTTTTTAATTCCACGCGGAGGGAATCGCGGGCGAAAGCTAGCTTTATTATATGTATAGAAGATATAGATTGCACTTAGGTGAGGTGATGTCGAGCGGGCTCTGGCGCGGTGCCAAGCCCCTCGGGGAACTTATATTACTTTCAATCACTTTGTGGACCCAAACAACACTTATTAAAATACAACCAGCAAAATGGAGCACTCTTTCATTTACCTTTTTTAAAAAGGGTCTTTATGAAACACATTTTGAGGATAGTGTGAGTTTTGTTTTTTATTTTACTAGTTATTAATCCCTGCTTCGCTTTGGTGGTTAAGAGTATATGTCTCACTAGTTGTTCCCGTGCGGTTTCATCCACATGAAATTATAAAAAACTTTGTTTTGTTGTTTACATTTGTCAAATTCTCAATTGCAAATGCCAAAGTCCCATCTCCCCTGCCTTATCCTACTCCTGTAGAGTTGGCGTACCGGGTTTTCGTCCTCCAAATAACTCTATCATACGTCATCTCAGTCATCACAAAAAAATAATAAAACGTTTACAAAACGAACAGTATGTTAAAATTTATTCAGTTATAAAGCGATTATTCAAGAGTATACAAAGATACAAATTTGGCTTATTTGATTTAGTCAGCGAAGTGAATAAATTTTTACTGAGTTACAAAGTAAGTTTATAAGACATTTTCCGTTCTGTAATAAGTCAATTGTAATAATTTGCTTGTCATGTTTTATATTCTTTGATCACGGATATTTCATCTTTGCATTATCTATTTTGAATTATAAATAAGTGTCACAGTGCAGTAAATGACAGATATCATTAAATAACCAATTGAATTTTGTTTTAATGATTTGTTTTAGATCCTGTCTTAATCTTTAAATAGTCAAGTTTTTACTAACTCTTTGTGAAGTATCTTGCATACTTTATTTGCTTTGCCTTATCATGTTTAGCTTACAATAATTTTATTCAAATTCTTATAAACCAAATTGACATTTATTATTATAGCGAGCGTAGATCTTTGACTAAACTATCGCACGACCGTGTGCGACTAAACTATCGCAGGACAGCTGTGCGACTAAACTATCGCAGGACAGCTGTGCGACTAAACTATCGCACAACAGCAGTGCGACTAAACTATCGCACAACAATTGTGCGACTAAACTATCGCACAACAATTGTGCGACTAAACTATCGCGCAACTGCTGTGTGATTGTCGTTTGTTTCCCAGCAAATTCAACTGTTAGTTGCACAACTGAAAATCAAGTTGTGGGCGCGACTCAATATAAACTCATAGAATCAAAGTGAGATTAAACAGTAGTGCAATGGTTTAGTCAAAGGTGTGCGCGCGTTTATCTTACCAATATTATAAATGCGAAAGTTTAAATGGATGGAAATTTAGATAGATGTAGAGGAAAATCTAGAAGAACACATAGGCTACTTATTTTTTTGTTTTCACGCGGTAGGAGTCGCGGGCGAAAGTATAAATACGTTCTTTAAAATTGTTTGTTAAAACGGTCATCGCTTACGTTAGTCGTATCTCGTCACTGTTCGTATCTAGTTACGGTTTCGACTTGTGTAATCTGATGTTAATCCTATTTGCGACTCGCTGCCGACGTACCCGACGTTATCCCAACTTATGGAGATTATTATCCTAGTCTACTACGCCACAATTTCCGATGCTTAACTACCCATTCGACAGTCAGCTCGTTGAATGTTAGGAGCGGGCCACCTTCGACTAAACTATCGTACTGTTGTGCGATTGTCGATTGTTTCGCAGACAATTCAACTGTTTAGTTGCACAACTATAGTCTTTTTTTATATCATAAGGTCTCAAACGAGCAAGCGGCCACCTGAATCCGCCAAACTGGCGAAGCGATCGCTGCCCATAGACATCCGCAATTGCAGATGCGTTGCCTACCTTTTCCGACAGAGGAGGAGACGAACTTAAAGAGGATATTTCCCCTTTCTATACATCTCCTCCTCCGTCAAATCCACTTCCCCTTCCCATCCTCTCCTTATAAGAAAAGGGTGATAAAGAGAAAGGGACTTAAATTAGGCCTCTGGCAACACACTCATAAGACGAAACACGGAATTGCTTCCATTTCACGCCTGTCTTCTGTGTGGTCGAGGTATTACACAGGGCGTGCCGGCTCATTCTTGCTGAGATGTTAAAGCGGGCACTACCACTGTGAAAAGTCGTCATATAGCTCTAGGGAATTAAATTGAGAATAAACGGTTGTGCGATAGTTTAGTTTCAAGTGTGCGCACGCTTTAACAGATGTTCGGATACCCACGGACATGCACAACTGAGTCCTATAAAATTAGATTATTTAAGATCTTTTTAGGTACTTTGTCACTATTTGGTATTATAAAATTGTACGTTTCACTACAAAAAATAGCTGTTAAATTATTTTTTTTATAGCTTCTTTAATGGGTTCCTGTGTTTCAACCTGCACGGCATCTGTACCCCTATTGGTTGTATTGTCATGTACACTCCGTTTGTTGTTGATTTTACTAAGCTATCACATTTAAAGTTTTTGTATTGATTACAAAGCTTTGGATTGCCAAACTTTTCGAGTGCGCGCAAGCTGGTTGACGAGCCGACTTGCTGGCGAGCACTTGATCATGCCTCAAGTGCCCTCGCGTCTTTGTCCGCAGTTTGCTTCCATTGACACTTGCTAAGTCCTCTCATTTGATGATGGCTGCTTTTTTGGTAGAGTAAAATCATTCTCATTTAAATTTCTTGTAACATTTATCTGTGTTATTCATTGGATAAGTTTTATGCATATCATACTAACATTATAAATGAAAAAGTTTGGATGGATGGATGTTGTTAGTTAATTTGTAGCCTAAACGGCTGAACGGATTTCAATGCAATTTGGTATAGATGTAGAGGATATTTTGGAAGAACACATAGCCTAGTTGCTTTTGTTTTTTAACCTCCACGTGGATGGAGTCGCGGGCGAAAGCTTGTTAGTAATAACAAGCAACTTATGCATAAAATATAGCTTTGCTCTGAACATCATCCGCGGGAATTAAAAAATCTAATGATAATTTAATGAAATCTATATCAATCAGTGACAATGAGGTTTTCTAACGGTAAAAGAATTTTTAACATCAGTCCAGTAGTTTTTGAGTTTACTCGTTACATACAAAATATAAATCTTTTCTCTTTAACTCTAGTATCCATGGAGGTTATAACATAATCGAAAAGTTATAACTTTGGTTAATAATTTAAGAACTGCTTCTATTATATCGAATACTAGCTGTTCCCGTGCGGCTTCACTCGCAGAAATTATAGAAACTTTATTTCATTGTTTACATTTGTCGAATTCTCAATTGCAAATGTCAAAATACCAAGTACATTACTATGTCAATCTTGCTTCCTTGATGTTGACAACAGTAATGGTCTCTTTCCCACATTAGGGTTTTTATGCAAAAAAATTACCAACTAAGTTTTATAGCGTGAAAATATATGGCCTAAAGCGTGACGTAATTGTAGGGCTTTTTATTTAAAAAGAATTATTCAGAAATAACTATGCTGTAATTGCTGACATCTTAGGCAACAAAGAAGTGTGTATTTACGCTTTATTATAATAGTATAGATATCAAAGAACAAAATGACGGTGATCAAAGTGAACCTGTAATTGAGTTATTTGAATCAAAACACAGTTTACAGTTTAACAATCATACGACAATTTTATTTAATCGTACCAAGTACTGGTAGCAAGTATTTTGACATTATCTGTAAAAAATAATTCCTCGCTTCATTTGTTTTAATCTAGTTAATAAAGGTATTACGAAAAAAAATCAACTTTCCAAGTATTAAAATGTTCTGTGAGTTAAAATAAATTCAATTTACTCTTTTTTTGCGAACTGTACTCTATTGATATGTTTTGTAAGGCTTTCGCTTGGAAAATGTGATTTGCAGCTTAGTATATCTGAAAGAGGACGGCTTAAAATGAAGATATTACAATTTTCTTCATTGCTTTACTTATTACATTTATTTCGAACCAGCTTAGGCTTCGATGATTTCATAATCGAATTATCTATCGAATATTTTACACAAAGAGATGTAAAATTTTTATGCTTTCTTACTTGCGATAAATACTTTGGTAAGTTACATTACTAGTTTTAAAAGGATCATTTTGTTTTTGACCGACTTCCCAAAAGAAGGAGGTACTCATATCGTCCATATGTTTTTTTTTATGTGTTACGGCATAACTCCGCCGCTTTTGATAATTCTTTTTTTATCCGAAAGGTAATGCTTGCAGGTGGGTCCCATTTTTATGTTTGATTTTTTTTTGTGTAATATGTTTTAACTTTAGAAGAAACCTGTTTAAAATACTATCGACATATAGGATGCACAAAGTTAATAACTTAGTTTAACCAATATAGTAGCTTCGTTTGTCCCACTTAGTTGCCTGAAAGACTTCGCTTGTAGTGATTAGACAGCATTATCTGCCCATCATAATCATCACCTCATGTGATAAGGTGATGATAATGGCTTCCATGTTGAGCTTTGCTGTCTATAATGTGTAAATTAACGTATAAATAATTGAATTGTTATTTTTGGATTGTGTGAAGGGGATATGCTTAGGAAAGGAGTGGATTCAAATATGACGGGTGATAGAGATGTATGGAAGAGCAGCACATACTGTGCCGACCCGCAATAAGAGATAAGGGCAAGTTGATGATGAATGAAATTGTTATTTAGGTCAACAAAAAATCGCTAAAGCCGCCAATAATCACTCTATTGCTGTTAAGATAGAGGATATAGATAAAATATGGGACTATGGGAGAGTTAACCGATGTGTTGAACAGAAATATTCTAGTATTGGTATAGTAATTGACGCTAATTGTAGAAACGCAAGAAGCATCTTATTCTATGTAAGTGGATTTAATCAACTTATTTTGAATTTCAACTAGAATAATATTGTTGAAAGTATAGTCTGTTAGTTACATCAGTTCTGGCTTGATAATTTTTTTTTCAATAAGTGAAAATGGGAAACATGAAGATGTTCATCAATGCCCATGGATATTTGCAATATTAGAGGAATTATAGTTACTTATTTCTTTATTAGTTTTAAAATGCAATCTTTTATTATATGTAAATACTTTTCAATCATATCAAAACTAAGTTGTACTGGTTATTAGTCAATTTTGTAACATGTTTGCGAGAAACTTTTCTTCGAATTGAACGAAGTGTAAAAACTTTCTCACAGGCGTCTCAAGAAATGTTTTTTAATTCTCCAAGGAAATGGCTCGTAACCATTCAAAGCACAATCGTTTGGAACGAAACGATGAAGAATACTTCAGATACTATTAAGAGAAATTTCAACGTATTCGATGAATCGATGTATGATTTATTTAATAATTTGAACATGAGTGTTGATGTTGACATGAAAATAGCAACGGCAAATGGTTGGTATATTTTTTTTATAAGATAATTTTCATGGCACATTTATACACTAAAACATAATCTAGTTTAGTTGTTATTGACTGACTTCCCAAAAGAAGGAGGTACTCACTTCGCCTGTATTTTTTTATTATAATTTTTATTTTGTTACTACAATTCGCTTTTATTTAGGTTATCCTAATTTTATTTCAATTAATTCTTTATAGATTTAGAAGTAAATTGTTACGAAGTGTTTAATTTTGGCAAGATTCAAGGTGGAAAATTAAAATTAATTAAAATCGGCAAATGGAATCCACGGAATGGTATGATTATTGTTAAAATCATTGGTTTAACTTAGAAACAATGGAAAGTGATTATTTTGTAAAACATTTTCAGATGTAAAATTTAATTTTGTAACTAAATACAAATACTATAAGAGATGGAATTTTGAAAAACTAAGGTTGCGAATGGTGATTGTTGTAAGTACAATCCAACAACAACAATAACAACGGCATTTTTTTCTGTGTATTAATACAGGTTTCAATGTTTGCTATAGATGTCGCCAGGTGTAAAAAACATTGGGCCTGAGGTTGTGGCCAGCAGACAGCCAGTGCTTGGCTTGTCAGTGGTTACCAGAACATCTTCTATGGTTCTACACGCCGTGTCAGAAATACATAACATTAGGTACTCGAATGTTTGTCTTAGGTATTTATGTATCAAATATGCGTACTCACTGAGACTGTAAATAATTGGTTAAGTCGGATGACCAAATCAAACTGCTAGGGTTATTTACTGTTATTTATTGTTACAGATATGAATATTTGGTAGTAGACAGATGGATAGGAAACTATAATCAAAAATCATCTGTTGTAAGTATTATGTATGTACTAGTCGCCCGCGACTCTATTAGCGTGAAATAAAAAAAAGCCAGGCTATGTGTTCTTTTCGACTGTGCTCTACATTTATGCTAAATGTTTGGCCGTTTATAAGGTAAACTCTAACAAACATCCACCCATCTAAACTTTCGCATTTATAATATTAGTAACTAGTTTTTCCCATGCGACTTCACCCGCTTCAAAATTATAAAAAAATCATTTTATTTTTCACATTTGTCAAATTATCAATTGCAAATGTCAAAATGACAACATAATGTCAAACCACGGCGACCTTGCTTCCTTGATGTTGACAACAACTTATGGTCTCTTTCCCAAATTAGGGTTTTTATCCATAATATTTACCCCTAAGTTTAACGGCGTAAAAATATATATCCTAAAGCGTGACGTAAGTGTAGGGCTTTTTATTAAAAAAATAATTATTCGAAAATATGCTGTGATTGCTGACATCTTAGGCAATAAAGAAGTGTGTGTTTACGCTTTATTATAATAGTATAGACAAGTAAGATTTGTACTTATCGTTAGTGTTTCTAGTCATTTATATTATTTTTAACTTTGTACAGGCTGTCACAAACTCATTGTACTTCAGGGAAGCGGATATATCACCTGTAATTCGGATGTTAAATTTTACACTTGGTTATTTAGATATACTTTATCCACCCCTGACTTCGATAGAGTAAGTAGAATAGAAGTTTTCTCTAATAGTTTGTAAATAGCGGAAAACAAATTAATATGGTTACATCGTAATTTATTGGATGAATCTGTGATTCTACGTGCAAGCGCAAGGCATCATGGGTTAATTTAACCAAGGGGCAGAACATAAATAAGTGTACGATTTGAAAATTAAAAAATAACATTCCTACTGTTTTAGAACAAGGTATTACTATAGAATTCCGACATATGGTCCTGGTAAATTTGAGAATCAGTTCCTTACGCCGTTGTCGTCTGGAGCTTGGCTATGCGTTCTAGCTGTGGGCGTGTTATGTATGCTGCTGCTAGTGACGTCATCAAAGATAGAAAATCGACCATCATCTGTACAGTTTGCAGTCTTTTCTGTAATTGCGTCCTTTTGTCAACAATGTAAGTGTTGATTTATAATACATTAAAAAAAAAACTCTAACAGCGGACTGTGTGGTTCCATGTTATGTTATACATGTAAGCCTTTCGGCGTGATCCTCTCTATATAAACTTTCGCTCTTATAATGTAAGCAAGAAAGATTTTTCTTTTTGTCTTTCTTTTTTATAACATATGATGTATAACATAACAGAGGAGCAAGCGGCCACCTGAATCCGCCAAAATGGCGAAGCGACCGCTGCCCATAGTCATCTGCAATTGCAGATGCGTCGCCTACCCTTATCCGACGGAGGAGGAGTTGCACATAAAGAGGATATTTCCTCTTCCTATGCATCTCCTCTATCGTCAAATCCACTTCCCCTTCCTATCCTCTCATAAGAAAAGGGTGGTAAAGAGAAAGGGACTTAAATTAGGCCTCCGGCACCACACTCATCAGACGTAACACGGCATTGGTTCCATTTCACGCCTGTCTTCTGTGTGGTCGTGGTATTACACCGGGCGTGCCGGCCCTGTGGTGCTAAGATGTTAAAGCGGACATTACCTCTTCAGCGCGTTAAAGACATTAATTGTATTTTACACGACGATGTGATAATTACTGATTATTATTTTATTTTCATAGTTTTCGAGGATAACAGTGAAATAACAACGAGAAGAACTACAACAGGTATAACATCTTTTAAGAACACAGAGACTAGTGAACTTTCTCAATGGGCTTAAGATATAAAATACTGAAGTTACACTAGTGTACAATTTGTATCCCTTCAATGCTTGTCAATGCTAATAATAGAGAAGTATAAAAATATTTGCATTACCACAATAACAAATTAGATACCCTTTAATTTCAGCAGGTAAGCTGATAATCCTAGTGACAGGGATATCATGTGTCCTGATCTACAACTACTACACGAGCAGTGTGGTGAGTTGGCTGCTGAGCGGTCCACCGCCTTCTATCAACTCTTTGAAGGAACTGCTAGAGAGTCCCTTGCAACTCATCTACGAAGATATTGGTTATACTCGGTCATGGCTGCAGGTAAATTATCTTGAATAGTACCATTCAGGAGTCTAATAATGCAGTACCACGATCATGCCGAAGATCTAACCCATAATGAAACATATACCAATCAAGCGTGAAGTGAATGGATTTTCCCGATTCAAATGATGAGTGTATGTCCTGGAGACAAATTTTAGTTTTCTTTTCATTTGTATCCCAGTCTAATAAAATACCGGTACGTAGGTGCAGTGAATTTAGCTAAGAATGCTTCTTCTGATCTGTCCTTTCTTCTTCTTTTAGAGTACCATTTTCTATTGTAGGCGATTATCAGAGCTATGTGTACTCGAAACTGGTCTTTAAATGTATAGTGCTTTTAACTTCTAGAAAAAATTAAACATGAACTTTTAAAGTTTGCTTTATATGTGCTTTACAGTACAAAAACAGTAAAAAGCTTTTAAAGGAAAAGTTATTGCAAGTACTGAAGCAATTTTTCATTATGATCTCAAATTGCAGATGCCGGACTATTATTACAACAAGAGGAACTCGAAAATAGAGGACGAACTAAGACAAAGGAAAGTTTTCAATAAAAAGAAAGGAGAGCCGTTATTAGTGCCTTTGGAAAAGGGGATCGAAATGGTTAAGGCAGGAGGTACAGAGTTTTATTTTATTATTTTACTAGCTTTCGCCCGCGACTCCGTCCGCGTGTAATAAAATAAAACGAAAATGAGTAGCCTATGTGTTCTTCCAGACTATCGTCTACATCTATACCAAATTTCATCGAAATCCGTTCAGCCGTTTAGGTTACAAACTCTAACAAGCATCCATCCATCAAAATTTTCACATTTATAATAATTTTCGCTTGCGACTCCGTTCGCGCGGATTAAAAGAAAAGTTAATAAGTACCCTATGGCCAAAGGCGTGCGCCCGCTTTTAGTGCAGTAGAAGACGTTCATAATTAATTGTGGTAAAAATTGATTTAATCTCATTCCCAGGTTATGCATATCACACCGAAGTGGACAGCGCAAACACTCTGATATCGCGCACATTCACTCAGAGTGAATTGTGCGAGCTCGGGTCATTACAATCTATGGAGAAGACACTTTTGTACGTTTGCTTGCAAAAGGACAGTCCTTATAAAGAGTTTTTTGTTTGGAGGTACCTGTTTTGTACTGTAAAATGCTGCGTGCAAGAACCTTTTACAATTAGAGCGGGCGTAGAACTTAGACTAAACTGTCATACAACGGTTGTGCGATTGTCAGTTGTTTCGCAGCTAATTCAACTGTTTAGTTGCACAACTAAAAATCGAATAGTGTGAGCACCTCCATATCAGCTCATAAGAATTAAAGTGAGGCAAAACAGTGAGATATTTTAGTCAAAGGTGTGCGCGTGCTTTTAATAAAATTAGCAAGGGTATTTAATTTAGTTAGATTATCAGTGTTAAAAATCATTTGCATATTTTCCTAAATTTAGTATTAAATCTAGGGGGGATATTTGAAATGAAAAATTCTAACCAACTTTGATAGGTATACAAACGGTCGGCGGGTAATGTTCTGACCAGTATTTTTATTCAATAAATAGGTCAGTTCAAACTAATCAAGAACGGAGGTGATTTTTAAAAATGCTCTAATAAGCAAATATAATTAAATTAGGTTATTAAATCACGAAGTCCGCAGTTCACTTGATTTTATTAATCATATATTATAACTAAAATTCCCATTTGTTTATTTCTTTCTGATATAAGCTTACAAAATACGAAAAGATGAAAAATTACATAAACACAATCTTATTTATTAAAAATTGGCTCGAGAAACCTTAATTTTAAATAGTAAATGGGACTTATCCAGAATATTCGAAAGAACGTTTTCTCAAGATCGTTGAAATTATTACTTGAGCAGCGCCCCTACCGGGCATAAAATGCAACAAAAATCTCGCTAAAAGATGATGTTACAAATGTTCTCATGACTGTTATGAAAAATATTTGTGATACCTTTAGGCTTAAGAGCGGGCGCAGACCTTTGACTAAAGTATGGCACGACTGTCGTGCGACTGTCAATTGTTTCGCAGCCCATTCAACTGTTTAGTTGTAACTAAAAATCTAGCATTGTGCACCTCCATATAAGATCGTAGGAATCAAAGTGCGAGAAAACAGTTGTGCGATAGTTTAGTTTCAGGTCTGCACACGCTCTTAAAAAGGTGATGTAACGAAAATGTTCTTGCCACTCTAACGCAAACATTTGTAATACATTTTGGTTAAAGAATGCATTACAAGGAAGCTTAGATACAACTATTGTAAACTAGTATTCACTCGCGACTCCGTCGACGTGGATTTAAAAAAAAAGCTAAAGTAAGTTGCCTATGTATTCTTCCAGACTATCCTCTACGTTCATACCAAATTTCATCGAAATCGGTTCAGCCATTTAGGCTACAAACTCAAACAAATATCCATCCATCCATCTAAACTTTTACATTTATAGTATTAGTATGATTGTTCCAGTTTGCTGCGTCTACGCGAGCGTGGTATATTGTCCTGTATTCAATATCGTACACGGTCACCCGACGTTTCTTGTGAGGGTAGCGTACCGCGAGCGCTGGCGTTGGGCGGCGCGGCCCCGGCCTTTATACTGCTGGCCATCGGATATGTTTCCGGTATTTCTATCATGCTTATAGAACGGTATGTTTATATGAAAATTTAATTGCGTTAATATAATAAACTAACTGTTCCCGTGCGACTTCATCCGCATAAAATTATGAAAGTTTTATTTTATTGTTTACATGTGTCAAATTACCAATTGCAAATGTTAAAATAACATGACGATGATAAACCATGACAACTTTGCTTCCTTGATGTTGGCAGCAACATATGATCTCTTTCCTACATTAGGGTTTTTATCCAAAATATTTGCCCCCTAAGTTTAACGGCGTGAAAATATATAGCCTAAAGCGTGACGTAAGTGTAGGGCGTTTTGTTAAAAAATAATTATTATGAAAAATAATATGCTGTAATTTCAGCAATTACAGCATATTATTTTTCATTTAAAGCAACAAAGATGTGTGTGTTTACGCTTTATTATTGTAGTATAGATGATTGTTTCCTTTAAATATAACTAGTTACTTGTTTCTTTTTTCAGAATTTACTATAGGTTGCAAAATCGCGGTACAAGTTTGTAAAATAGATTCAAAAGCAAATGCATCAACAAATCGATTGGAATCGAATTGAAATTAGACAAATGTACAAGAACATATTTTCCCTTTATAATCAGTATAACACATGCCAGTGGAGACGGACTTTTATTTTAAAGACAAATTAAAACACTAAGGGTCTGTCCCACCACTTGCTAAGATAGCTTAAAAGTGACGTCACCGTCTGATAGAGTACCAAAATTCGATACTACCATCACATATTTTAAATGTTGCATTGTTTGACAATTTACAAAAATTGTGGGACAGGCCCTAAAACATAGTAGTAAGACACATAATGTAGAGTTTCAACACAATTTTACAAATGTAATAGAGAATAGGGATCTAATGGATAATCACCACAACGAGAAGAAAACATAATTATATCAAATGGATTTAGTTGAGACCGAAAATTGGATGTGAAGTATAATTATTTAGCAAGCAAAACTCATTCTCTCGTGAAATTGAACCGGTGGTGTGTAACACTGTATTATAATACACAGAATATCCGCTTTCGTTATAAATAATTTCCTTTCAAAACAATTATACGTCGAAATATATTGCACAGTTCCATGTTTTATTTACCTTTGTTCAATATTTATTTATTTCATATGCAAATGATTTATCGTTTCTTTTTTTTTAACAGAAGTTAAAGAAGGGTTCTATAGGTGGACTCCTGTCCATTATCTGCAATTACGTTTGCAAATAACGTCTAACTATACTTTACTGAATAATAAGAGCGCGCGCACACTTTAACAAAACTTTTGCACAAATGTTTAATTTCGCTTTAATTCCTATAAGCTTATATGGAGGTACACATTACTCGATTTTTAGTTGTGCAACTAAACAGTTGAATTCGCTGCGAGGCAATCGACAATCGCAAAACAGTTGTGCGATAGTTTAGTCAAATGTGTGCGCTTTGTCATAAATGCTGTCAGCAATCACAAGCCTTTTTTGAATAAATCATTCTTTACAAAAAGCCTTACCCTTACGACTCGCTTAGGCTACATATTTTCAGGATATTTCCATCACGGCAAAAAGAGAGAAAAGCTATAAACCAGTAGCAATATATGAGCAAAATTGCTGTAATAATTGTTAGTCAAGGGTAAAGGCCTGCGTCGTTTAAGCATTTGACAGTTTTTTAGAGGCTGCACGGAAACACCTACTAGAATATTAGATAGTCTCTTTTACAATGTAACTAGCCCTTCCGTGCGGCTTTATTCGCATAAAAGTATTTTTACAATTGCGAAATTTTCTATTACAAATGTCAAAATTCAAATGCACAAATGACAACCATAGCAACCTTGCTTCCTTGATGTTGGCAGTTTGTAGTTTATGGTCCCTTTCCCACATGAAGGTTTTTTTTTCAATTTATTTACCTCATATTTATATTTTATTTACCAGTTTAATATGGTAGAGTGAAAATGTATTGCTTAAAGCGTGTCGTGAAGGGATTTTTATTAAAGAAAGTATTATTCAAAAATATGCTGTGCTTGCTGACTTCCTACGCCACGAAGTATTATGTGTTTACGCTTTATTATTTTAACTAGTACAGATTTAAATTGTTTATACCTAAAGCTTGTCGCATTGAAGTAACCACCTGCATTGCTGTAGCTGATAGAGGACAAATTAAGTTAGTCCGTTGTCGGACAGCTGCCAAACTATTTGATTCACAAATTCGTTTACAAACACAAAGTCCGTTGTATTAAATTTATTTTGTTAACGAAATCAATTTTCTGCTATGTTTCTTGTAAATATTTTAAATAACAATACATATTTAGGCCAGGTAATGACTGGGATGACGGATGATAGAGTTATTTGGAGGACGAAAACCCTATATAATAATATTTACGCCATATTCAGAGTAGTTTGTGCATATTTAGTATTGTTGCTTGCGGCTTCATCGACGTGGAATAAAAAAACAGTAAAATATATGGTCTATGTTACTAAGAGATAACGTTACTTTTTAATGGTGAAAGAATGTTTGTAATGACTCCAGTAGTTTTTGAGTTATTTACACACATAAATACAAAAACACAATTCTTTCCTCTCGTAATATCAGTATAGAAGTTGAGAAATCTCCACTAAGAGAATGCAAAACTAGCATTGTCTAAATGTCTGGCTAAATGTATACCAGTTAGCTGTGTCGGAAACTTGCATGAGGTAAAATCATAGAGATTCAAAAATGTAAGTGGACATAGTCGACGCTTACTTGAAATATTTTTCATATAATCTCACTAACGCTATCTCTTGTTAGTATCAAAAGTTTTGAGTCAAAACCTTATTTTAATGTAATTAATTGTATTTGAATTAATTGCCTCAAATAATATGTAAACGTTTATATTTCATTTCGTAACACTTTTTTTATTTGATTAGTTTTTTGTTGTAACAAAAGATGGAGCTTTTTATAATTTTGTAAAATGTTTTGATACATGTCAATAATGAAAATACTAAACTTGAGAACTTTTGTTCAGAGCAAGGACCGGTGAAAAAATTTTATTCACTATGCCTCGTCTGTATATTTTTTTAAATATCTTTGGGTAAAATTTACATTTGAAATATTTTTTGCAAAATATTACCAGAGTGAATCGTATTTGAATTTTGGCACAGTTCTGTGGCGGACACTCGTTGCGACAATTATCCGGCTCGACGAGCTGACTGCGCTCGGTTCTGGCAACTTGTTTTGCCCTCTGTTTGGTTCTGAACTAAAACCAACTAAAACCCGTACTCCGTCCAAGTGTTTTTTGCGTGACTGTAACATATAACAAAATTGATTTTAGCTTCTGTATTGCATTTTTCAACAGTTAAATAAAATCACACACGATGTGTGAGAAAACAGAATGTTGACTAAATCTATCTGTTTGTAATGTCAAAAGAAAACTTAAAGATTTTAGAATACAGAATCCTGTAGTGACGCAACAGGTTTTGTCGTCCACAAAACTCTATCATACGTCATCTCAGTCACTCCCTTCTTGATCATGTCACCTTTCACGCAATCCATCCATCTCTCTCCAGGTTTACCTCTACCGGAAGGTATTACCACTATCACTAGAAATATTAAACCTACAAAAACATAAAAGATTATTTTAAAGAGTAATACGTACTTGGAGCATATTGTATAAAAGGGCATGAAACGAGTGCTGTACAATAGGCGACATAGTGCAACACTCCACTCTAATGACACTGACGTCATCGACAGGTTAATGAACTTGAAATGTACAGACAGCAAAATACGACCAACTTCTTTTAATTAATGGTGTTAAAACCTTAAAACTAACTTATTTTAATTAATCAGTTTAAATGTTGAAATAAATTTTGTAAATACATTAAAAAAAGTCTAAACATATAGAGATGTATTATTTATGACAGATACAAAGTAAATATAACAAAAAGCCCGAGGTTTACTTTTTTTAGGATCTAAAATATTGGAGGTACATACTTTTTTCTTGTAAACATTAAGAAATGTAATAGCATTTTGTCTGTATGTTTAAGTCATTTTTTCTGCAAAAGCAAAATAAAATATTACAATTTATTAGGTTAATTTTTTTGCTAACTCTCCGTGCCTCAGAGTTCAATAGTGGGGCCTCGCGTCGCACGCTCATTTCGTCTCCATGTAGCTTATATGCGGCTTTCCTTACTTTTCATCGCCATTGCGTAAAATGTGGTACAAGTCACAAACTTCTGTAACTTACTACATTATTTCGACTTACATCTAATATCTGTTGATTTTTAATAGAATTTTATAACAAAAAATAGTAAAAGATGCAAAATTAATATGCCATTTTTTAACTTAACTTCTTCGCAAATTACTTTTAGTCTGAATTTTAAAATAGCCAGTAACTGTGTTTTTACTCGAAATAATCACATCATATGTTTTCTTGGTAGTTCAGAAGCACCAGGTGTCTATTATCTGTTCAAATAATATTTCCCAGTACACTTTTTTCTGCTACGGTGTACAAATCAATATACGCTATATCTTTTTACTTGTCACACAGAGTAAAGACTGCAGTATGCGAATGGTCGCTGTCAAGACTAAACCTAGGATTTGTCCTCAGTAAACCTCCTCGGGACATTCTCGAATTTTCACCGGGGAAATGGAAAATAACATTTCATAGATTTAATGAACAACAGGTCCTTTTACTATGAACAGGTAGACCAAATACTAAAGTTACTTTTTTCATTGTCTTTGTACAAATATTATTTACGAAAGTTGGAATGAATGGTTGTTTGATTTACCGCCTAAACGGCTGAACAGATATCGATTTATTGTGGCATAAATGTAAAACAGTCTAGAAGAACACATAGGCTACTTTTGTTTTGTTTTTGTAATTCCACGACGACAGAATTATGGGCGATAGCCAGATATTATTATTTAGGGAATTCCCAAATAGATTTGTCTGTATGTGTTTTATTTAAAGTACATAACCATGAGCGGTAGAAGTAGGTGAGATGCTCTCCCTATAGTGAAAAGTAAAATGTAAATTTGATACAAAAATTACTTCGAACGCCATGTTAATTTTAGCTAGTAGGACAAAACATAACTTAGATCATCGGCTGGCTTGAAATCCTTGAGGTTTCTTGTCATAAATTATTTAGTCATTCACAATAGTGGTGTGCCTGTTTTATGATGGTTTAGTCAGTGTTAGTCATAGTTTGTTATCTAGTGGTTATCTTTCAAGTGTGTATTAGTTCAGTGTATCTATTGTTTGTTGAGTACGCACTTGTCCTTGCGGGAAAGTACAAGTGTTGTATTTCATCATACAGAAAGTGCATTTTATAATCGTAATATTCCATTACTGAATAAAGTTATTTTTAGATTGTTATTGGGTTAGGATAATGTATAACAAAATAAACAAAAATCAAAACCTTATTTATTTTGAAGTTGGAACAAATAAACATGCAAACGTTTGGTAAAAAAAAATTATCCAAATATTTATTTTACTTTACCTTTGATTTGTTAAAAGCTAAAAATTAAGAATAATTAAAAAATATCTTTGCTAGTAACAGCTACTACCAATAAAATTAATATAGGAGACAATATGAATGTTACGCTTGAGTTCGGATCACAAGCTTTCTTAGAATGTTCTGGAATTGTCCATGCGGCGTTCTTGAGGTCTTCATTTCCGTTGATAATAGATTCTATAACCTTCTCTTCATTTTTACTTAATGTCGAATTCCTACTTAGCACCCAGGCCCATACTGCAAATATAATAAAAGTTAAGAACGCATCCATTAAAATTCAAATAAAGTCTTTGTTTTTGCGATGTAATTTTCAGTTGATTTTAATCAGACTTTAATGAACTAAAATTAACGGTTTTTTTTCTAGATTTTGACATTGAAGTTAAATTAAAAAAAATAAATAATTAATATATACAGAAACTTACTATTTTTCGAAAACTCATTAATATTTTTGCAACTATAAATCACGGCGTAGTCGGTATAATTCGTTGCCAATAAAATTGAATTGTAGATTATATCTGAAACAGAATTTTTATCTATACTTATTATAATAAAGCGTAAACGAACTTCTTTGTTGCATAAGATGTCAGCAATTGCAGCATATTTTTGAATAATTATTTTTTTAATAAAAAAAACCTACACTTGCGTCACGCTTTAGGCTATATATTTAAACGCCATTAAACTTAGGGGGTAAATAAAAATATTTATTGCCACATTAGGGCTTTTATCTAAAAGGAAAGGATCCAAAAGGATAAAAACCCTAATGTGGGAAAGAGAACATAAGTTGCTGCCAACATTAAGGAAACAAGATTGCTAAGGTTTGTCATGTCATATCATTTTGACATTTGCTATTGGTAATTTAAAAAATATAAACAATACAATAAAATTTTCATAATTTCATGCTAATGAAGCCGCCCGGGAACAGCTAGTTTATACATAAAGTTTGATATAAAATACTGATAAACATTTTTTTATTTACCTTCGTAATTTATGGTAAATTGTCCTTGGAAAGTACTTTTTACCACGAATGGTAAAAGAATAGTTCCATTTCTGTACTTAGTTTTTTTATCACTTATTTCCTTGTTAGATATTGTGATGTTAGAGGAATCTGGCGTTGCCTTAATGCTAGTTGTAGAACAAGCTCCACATTCTTGAGTATTTGGTATACGTTTGATTTGATACCAGTCGCCTGATAACTGAAAAGGTTTACAATTTCTGGATTTGTTTTGTCTTTTTATTCTTAGTTTAATAATGTATTTAATCAAGTTTTTATACCATAAAGAAAACTTCAACACGTTAAATTTTATCAAGAATATTAAAAGTCTAGATTTTAACTTTTCGATTATCTTACTTAAGATTAAGTACGTACCTGAGTAACATTTAAATCTCTCACAGCTAGTATGCTACCAAAGTTACATGTTCCATTGCGCGTTATTTGTCCCGACACAAAGGCAATTAAAAACAATGACACTAATAAACGCAGCATTGTAAAACTATTTTTTTTAATATTATACAAGTGTTAACAATAAGACTCTCCGTTGAGAATTAAAGAATATTTTAGATGGACTTATCTTAAATAGACTTTAAATTTGTATGTCATTAAAATTCATTGAAAATCATTAAAATGTGATTAATTCGATTGATATTTGTTCATGTTATTATTTAAGCGATTTGTTATAAAGATAGGTACACATACAGCATTGAGCAATCTATAAATCGTTGAAACAGAAAGAGAAGTAAATTAAAAAAAATAATCCTGAGATTTTTTATTGCACATTAATGGTTTACGAGTCTGTCAACGTTTATGTCTTTAACACAAAATGAAAACGTTTCAATTTAAAGCTATGTTTATCAGAGTTGTAAAGTTTATTCAATAATTTAGTTACAAATAATTCCGTTCTTTCCAACAATGAATAAAACAAGGAGTGTAAGTATTGGTGATATTCCGAAGGTGAAACTTCCATTTATATTACAAGCTTCTTTGGTGTGTTTAATTTCAATCCATGTTGCGTTTTGAAGATCTTCGTTTGTTTTTATCAAGGCGTCGACAGTTGTTTTATCAGCTTGCTCCAGAGATGTACTTCTACTATAAACCCAAGCCACAACTGGTAAAAGAAACATTATGTTAGTGTTGTCTTTAAACAGTTTTTAATGGATTCATTAAAATGTAATAATGTTTGCTTCGTGGTTTTTACCATGTTAATTTATGCCTAAACTAAGATGCCACTAAATAACCATTAAATAAAACGAATATAGTGCAATATTTAAATAAAACTTACCAGCAGATTGAGTTGCGTTGATTCCTGCACATGAGTAAAGCACCACATGCTTTGCAGGATTAACGCCCAACACGACTGTATCGAAGGTATAATCTGTAAAAATAAAAACGTTTTAAAAATGATTATAAACTGTATCTTTGACAACTGAAGGCTGCCAGCTTATAAGACAGTGGTACCAGAGGTCGGACACTAGTATTTCTTTTTATTTATACAATAGAGAAAAGATGGGACGAGAAAATAGAAGTGAATTTTATGAATAGAAAGGAAGAGATGATAAGAAAAGGAAATTACCTCTTCTTTGATTATCATTGCTTCGGTCAACTAGGTTTCAACAACCCAAGTATTGCCAGTATCTATTGGATACTCTTTTTAACATCAGGGAACTCGTCATCGCGACTGGCGTATATAATTGATAATTAATTATCACTTACTTTGATAAGCCATGTTAAACAATCCTAATGTTTCATTGACTATTAAAATAAGACCTCTGGTGTCGTGTACGTGAGTGCCATGCACCTCTCGGTGTGCAAGGGTCACGTATGACGTAGTATTGTCATTTTCAACAGCTAACGTCAAAGTAGAACATTCTCCTGTGTCCAACGGATTCTCTATGTGTTGTATTTGATGCCATTCTCCTAGTAACTGTAAACGTTTATGTTAAAGGATATTTAAAGAATTGAAATGATTACATGAAAGTGTTTAAAAAAAGTCTTGTCTGATTCACTTCTTAAATTTGATTTTCAAAGCTTAGATTTATCTTAATCTAAGTAATCTACATTTATTTAAAACGAGTAATATGAAAGAACTTCAAAAAGTTAGACAAAACTTTTATAATTTAGTTCATTAAAATTTAATTAAAAATAATTTCGATTTATTAAAATTTGATTAAAGAAAATGACATACCTCTGTGATGTTTAAAGATTTGACAGATGCAATATTTTCCCAATCACAGCTACCATCGCGGATTACAATCCCTATAGCGGATGATAGAAAACAAACTAAAAATAAACAACGCAACATGTTGATGTTTTAAACTGGTTACAGTGATACTTTTCAGAGGACTGACTGAAATATAAATAACGACTGAAGTTATCTAAAGTGTACGCTCTTAAGCGATTATAAGGCTTAGAACAGAATGACGGCATCGTCTAATCTGACAATGTTTAATGAAAATATATATGGTATGCAAATCCTTAAGCTGTTAGGATATAGTGGAGATGAAAATTAATACTTTCTTAATAACTTATATGGTCATTATTTTCATTAAGATAAAAGCTTGTCGATTGGCATTTGTCTAATTGTAGTGAATAGAAGAGAAATAAAAAAAACCTTTCACTATTATATTGTTTTCATTGAACTCTTATAAAAGTAAATATATATTGTTACTAATTATACAAGCAACTCAACTCAGCTTTACTCGAGTTTAAGAAGTCAAATAAAAACACAATATATAGTCCACTAGCGGCCCGTTTCGGCCTTGCACGAGTCCAATGTTGATAGCAAAAGGTGTTTATTTACATTACATTAGAAACCTCTAAAAATGTCAATATTTCTCTACTATATAACATGTATAGTTTTATACTTACTATACTTTATATGTGTTTAAAAACCTGCCTCTTGAGTTACTCTTTCTATTGAAATGCATTAAAATCCATCACATAGTTTTAAAGATCTGAGCAAACATTGTGAGAGACGACATTGTGATACTTTATAGCGAAACTAATTGCTAACATAAGGGTATATTATATTATAGTAAATACATTATACAAATTAATACTTTTCAGTTTATAATAAACAAACATAAAATCAAAATTATCTTTGAATTAGTCACGTGTAGACTACCCTTTAGTTATTTATATTAAAACGGTAAGTGATTGGAGTGGACTTCGTTGTAATTGATTGACCCACAAGCGTGTGTGTATAACACTATTGATTACTAGGTGGACTACTTGATGACTAATTGGTACATTCCCGTTCTGTAACTATACGGTTTGAGTAACTAGTGAATGCCATATAATAAATAATTATTCTCCGTATCGCATCTATCACACAACTGTTTACTTTCACTTTGATTCATATGAGCTTATGGAGATGCGCACACTACTCGATTTTTAGTTGTACAACTAAACAGTTGATTTGGCTGCGAAACAATCGACAATCACACAACTGTTGTGCGATAGTTTAGTCAAAGGTGTGCGCCCGCTCTAATGGTGAAGTTGGGACTGTATTTTTGCTTTAGTTGTTTTTTTAAATATTAAAAATACCTGATTGTACTATAAAAACCAGGGAAATGGCCCGGTTTTTAGGTCTCTGCCTACCCCATAGCCGATGATAAGTATGTGGGTTTTGATCTTATCTACAATTAAAATAACACACACCGTGCGGAGATACCGCGAACATTTTGAGATGACGTCACATTTAACATTAAAATTCATTACTTATGAATAAATTCTGTGTAATTTGTTATCAACACAATACAAGACTTAAGTATGTACTCGATTATCACACATTTTTGACTTTAGTCACAATTATTAATAATAAATATTTACATCATTACTAGTTAATTATTTAACAGTGGTAGAGCCCGCTTTTACATCTTCGCACTGTAGGGCCGGCTCGCCCGGTGTAATACCACGACTATACAGAAAACAGGCGTGAAGTGGAAGCAATTCCGCGTTTCGTCTGATGAGTGTGGTGCCGGAGGCCTAATTTTAGTCCCTTTCCCTTTCCACCCTTTTCTTAAGAGGAAGGGATGGGAAGGAAAAGTGGATTTGACGGTGGAGGAGACGCATAGGAAGGGAAAAAGCCCTCTTCATGTGCGTCTCCTCCTCCGTTAAGGGTAGGCAATGCATCTGCAATTGCGGATGTTTATGGGCAGCGGTCGCTTTCCCTTTCGGTGTATTCAGGTGGCCCCTAGCTCGTTTGCCACCTTATATTATATTATAAAAAAAAAGTTAGACAGACAATTCAGCGCCTTCAAAGATTTAATAGCAATTCGTTATAATTGACTTTTATTTCGTAAAATTGTTTTACTTTTGAAATGTTACGTTATTTTTACATTTAAAATCAGGAAAACGTCTTCATTTGTTTCGACGGTAATTAATAATGTTGTCTAAAAGCCTAGCTGTAATCAACGCTCTCCTGATTTTTTGCAGACTGCGGTATATTTGAGTGAAATTTATAAGGTACTTGTCTGTCGGTACTAGATTTAATTAAACGATATAAATTTCGTTCGGTAGAGGAACTTGTTAATTGCCCTCAGTGGTGATGGAGAGGCTGAATTCATACTCGCTTTTTCTGAAGTACCCAACTTTTGCAATTTATTTTTATATTCGAATTAATTATGACGCCGTTTGAATTTTATTTTTTAACTTACATATTACTAATAACACGTTTGAAATAGTGATTTTGAGAACAATTTCATCGATTTATTTCATTAAGAGTTACGACAGACAATTTTCGTAGAACTCGTAGCAATCTGTACAATGCTCTACGCTACGTTCGTAGACATGCAATATAAGATTGGTTTTATTTCCAAATCTTACTATATTGTAATAAATGCGAAAGTTTATAATGATAAATGACTCTTAGAAATGTAGTCTAAACGGCTAAACGAACATTTAAAAAGTTGGCATAGACGTTGTTTTTCTATAATTCCACGCGGACAGAACCGCTGGCGAAAGCTAACTATTATTATAAAATAACTGAAATCAAAAAATATAAGTCTAAATGATAATTCAATTTTAGTATACAATTTTTTGCGAATTTAACAAATAAAATATAATTTTTTAAACAAAACAAAGAAATGGTTATGCATCACTGCTCCAGTAAAATGAATGGTTACAGCAAGAGCGGTTGCTTCATAATCCATGGCGGACATTGTTACAGCGATCTCTCGGTATCTTTGCTAATTACAAGAAAAAAAATGCCATAAAACTATCTTTTGTCCTTAAACAAAGAGCAGGAGAAAAGAGACGTAACGTAGAATCCTTTGTTCAATTACAAATGTCTAGATTCTAAGTAGAATAATTAAATAAATAAAAAAATGAGACAACATTGTAAGACAGAGAAGGTTGTCATTATAAGGTTACTATATTAATAAACAATAAGAATCATACTAATATTATAAATGCGAAAGTTTAGATGGATGGATGTTTGTTAGAGTTTGTAGCCTAAACGGATGAACGGATTTCGATGAAACTTGGTACGGATGTAGAGGATAGTCTGGAAGAACACATAGGCTACTTACTTTTCTTTTTTTTAAATCCACGCGGACGGAGTCGCGGGCGAAAGCTAGTATGATATAAATGAAAAATAATAATGTAAATACCTTACTTAATTTAGATGGATTGATGTTCGTTTGTTTGTAACCTAAACAGTTGAACGGATCTCTATGAAACTTGGCATAGATGTAGAGCATTGTTTGGAGGAACAAGCAGGCTCATCAAGTTTTTTATTTAATTTCCCGCAGTCGGAGTCGCTGTCGAAAACTATTATTTTAAGTAAAATTAATCGCCAGGTAATTTTGTGAACATCAATAGTTAAATTGATTGTTTTTTTACTCTCAATTAAGTTATTTTTAAAATACATTGCTTAGCAAACTACGAGTACAACCTTTTAGCGAATTTTAAGTAAAGTATAAAAATTACCTTTTTTTAGATTAATAGTTACTTTTAATTAAGAAAAAAAATTTGCTTTTGTCTCGATTAGAATCACGATTTATGTGCAGTCATTTAAAAGAGAAAAAAAGATTTGATTCCATTTTTAAAAATTGCTTTTTGCATGTGTCGATGAGTGTATAAAGGCAGTTGCAGTAAACATTTTGTGTCTCTCTTTGTTTAAACATAACAGTTAAATTTTACGTTAAAGTAATGTTAACTTTAGTAACTACATTTATGGAATTACATTTTTTTATATTGTACAATTTCGTATACGTAAAAACTTCCCAGCAAAAAAATCAGAGTGCAAGAGGCACTTACTTAATTCCCTCCATTCTGTAGCGACGTCGCGCCGCACGCAGTTCAATGACCCCGTCTACTTCGTGAATTCACTGTCTCCATTCACATACTTGCTCTGTTTAGACATTTCTTGTATAAATATTGTCAAATCGTAAAAAGGTAATTTAGTTAATGTTATTGAAAATACGAAGAAGTTAATTTATTTGTTTAAAATCTAAATAAGTCAAATGAATAGGGAAAGCGCTTATGTGCTACAAAGCACGTGGTTTTAAAAATAGTTCTTAAACGAGATTGTAACTACATAGTATAAAACAGTTTTCTTATTATCCATCATCCATACGAATACTTATATTACATCCCCTAAGTACTCCAACATACCCTAAATTAAGTTGTTTGTACATACTTGATAGCAATTGATATTTTACTGAAGGCACGAATACCTCACCCTTGGAAAGGAAGCTGTTCCCTCTCCGGTCTTATCCCTTTAAAACAAAAGAATGTAAGAATTTTTTCAGCGACATTTTACACGATAGAGTGCTCACAGAAAATTGAAATTGAGGCATTTTCAAAGAATTTTCTCATTAAATTAATACAAGAGAAATTCTCTAAAAGGATATATCAACAATTTCATAAGAATTATAACTAAAAATTGTTTAATAATGTTAGTCTAATACTTTTTAATAACGATCCCCATCTAGAGTCTATACTTTATTATTATGTAAGATCGTTACATATGAAACATTTTACTACAATACGAGTTGTGGCCTGCAACCTTCGTTAGCGCAAATTTGGACCACCAGTTACGTCATTTTGACAGCGCGGAATTAAAAATAAAGTAGTCTATAATATCCCTTTTTATGTCAGCTACCTTCCAGTGAAAGTCCCGGCGAAATCGGCCCAGCCGTTTCGGAAATTACCCGAAACAAATGCGGCTTGCGAACAGACAGACAAAAAAAAAATAAATGGGATTTTGTTATCAGTAACGCAAATACATCATCTTGCCGAAATCTAGAATTTTTCTTTTTAATTACAAATACTACAATTTCATTACATGTGTATAGATTTTCTAGTTTTTAAAAAGTTGTATCGATATATCCTTTCATTGGACTTAAAGATATAATGTTTAAAATTATGGTTAGAGGCCTCCGCTAAATACTCGTATATTAAATTCAACGTTCCTCTGATAACAATAACAAGCAGGAGTTTTAGAGGCAAGACGTGAAGGGATTATCCTTAATACGTTTTCGAACAATAGATGTCTTTGCGACATGAATGAAATATTTCACGTTTAGTGTAAGCTTTAATAATTTAATAAATACATTATATTTATAACATCCTGAGATTTTAAGAAGATTACGTTGCATAACTCTACTTAACTAAAGAAAAGTTTACGCTTGAGGTAACAATTTATTCATCACCTACCTTGTCTGCGACTCCTTCCGCGAATAAATAAAGAAATGGTTAAATACTATGTCAGATTTCATGGAGATCCGTTCAATTGTTTTGTAATACTAATTAATTGTATTGAGTACAGCAGGAATATATCGTACAACCTACATATCTGTGTAAAAATTTGTAGAGCGTGGTTCACTGAAGCCTAGTGGCCCTCTTACTTAGAGTACTCTGCGGTATTTCCGCATTTCTCCAATTTCTTCAAAGGCCGGCAACGCGTCTATAGTTTCTCTGGTCTTGCAGATGTCCATGGGCGTCGTTGACCACCTCGGTGTTCCCGCCGCTCGATTGCCCCCTTTTCTTATAAAAAAGCTCCATGAATACAGCATTTGTTTAAAAAAAAACAATTCAAACGCACCTTACATGATTAACATTAGCATGTCACGTGCGGTCTCAATCTGATGTATTCACAATGAGTAAACACCCTAACCGCAGACCTCGTAAGCTCGTATCGGGCTAATTAACATGGATAGCGGTTTATCAAGCACGTACAGTTTCAATTACATACCTGTGGCATACTATAGTTATTGGCATACGTTGTTAAACCAGGTCTTAGTTACTAAAAACGTGCTTTTTAACATCGTTGTTCGTTCGATAAGTCATTTATGGATGTGTTTCCGCCCGCAACTTAGTCCGCGTGAATTTTTTTTTTTATAATATAAGGTGGCAAACGAGCAAGTGGCCACTTGAATCCACCGAAATGGAAAGCGACCGCTGCCCATAAACATCCGCAATTGCAGATGCGTCGCCTACCCTTCATTGACGGAGGAGGAGACGCACATAAAGAGGACATTTCCCCTTCCTATGCGTCTCCTCCACCGTCAAATCCACTTTTCCTTCCCATTCCTTCCTCTTGAGAAAATAGTGAAAAGGAAAAGGGACTAAAGTTAGGCCTCCGGCACCACACTCATCAGACGAAACGCGGAATTGCTCCCACGCCTGTTTTCTGTGTGGTCGTGGTATTACACCGGGCGAGCCGGCCCATTCGTGCGAAGATGTTAAAGCGGGCTCTACCACTGTTAAATAAAAAAAGTGACTAGCCTATGTGTTCTTACAGATTTTCTTCTACATCTGTGCCAAAGTTCCATCCAGCAGTTCAGGCTACAAATTCTACCAATGTCAAATTCAAAGATTTCAGAAATTAGAGTGGTAAATTCGTGAAATTTCATGTAACCTACGAAAATCTATTTGTAAGCTAGTAAAGAATGTAGTGATACAATTCTTAAAACTACAGCCTACTAGAAAATACTTAGTAAAGTAGCGGATAACATTTTAAAGCTATAAAATCTCGTAGAACTTAAACTAAACTTTGAACACAAGTGAAAAGTTTTCGGGTCGAATGAAAAACTTTGTTGCAAAGTAATCCATTAACTATTCATGAAAGTTTTTTCTTCCCATTTAATTTCCCCCTTAACTTTATCTATAGTTCTCGTTATCGACATTTTAACTTACAGAAGTTAAAAGTTTGAATAGAAAATAATTGAGAGATCTAAGAATTGCAGGCTTTAAGTGCTGTACTAATTGTCTACATTTTTTCAGAAACAATAATTTCACAATTACTTTATAGAACCTTTTTAAGTTAAGTATTTTGTTAGCTTTTATTTCATTTGAATTGGGAACCTAGTATTTGATTGTAGAGATCACGATTTTTTTTAAATA
>NW_013527137.1:6619005-6627597 GCF_000836215.1 Papilio polytes
GTTCCACATATCTTTGAATTTCTTTGCAGATAATTATTTTTTTATAACATAAGGCGGCAAACGAGCAAACGGCCACCTGGTTCCGCCAAAACGGCGAATCGACCTCTGCCCATAGACATCCGAAATTGCAGATGCGTTGCCTACCCTTATCCGACAGAGGAGACGAACATAAAAAGAATATCTCCCCTTCCTATGTAACTCCTCCTCCGTCAATTTACTTCCCTTTCCCATCCTCTCCTTTTAAGAAAAGGGTGGTAAAGGAGAGAGGGACTTAAATTAGGCCTCCGGAATTGTTTCCATTTCACGCCTATCTTCTGTGTGGTCGTGGTATTACACCGGGCGTGCCGACCCATTCGTGCTAAGATGTTAAAGCGGGCACTACTACTGCTACAAATGTGCATTGTATCATGTTTTAGTAATTGATAGGGGTATGAATTGGTAAATAAAACACATTTGTAAAGTTTTTTAATTTATTTCAGTGATTACTGATTACATATTTAATAATAACATACAATACCTTAGCCTAGTGATTCTAAAAAAATCATTTCCAATATCACCTTACCTAGTTATTAATGTGGATTGATCCGTTAAAAATTATCGTTAAATTTAGTTGTTAATATAAATGATGGAAATCCAATAAATTATTGTTGACATTACTTTTTTTAATCATTCAAATGTAATCTAGGTTAAAGCGAATACAAAAAAAAAATATCTTTGGTATAGTTTAACTTAATAAAAATAAAACTTTAAAACTTAATACACTTAACGTAAATTGAATTAAAAATAACGGGAGACATCAAAACAGTATATCAGTTAGAGAAAAAACTTCGCCTCCTTAATTGCGATTTTATTCCTTAAATTTATTCACGATAACGTCATTTAAAAAAAATTAAGTTTCAATTTTAATTAAATCTACGGCTAATTCTCTGAATTGCATGATTTATTATATAAGTTAACAAACAACTTCGACATTTGTTTATAATTAATAAGTAAATCTACAAATACATACTAAATACCTAATTCAATACTATTCGTCACTAAGAAGGGACAGACGTATGATGGAATGAAAGGATGAAAGAGAAATAGTTAAAGTATAATGAGTAAGGGAGAGAATGAATAACGATTTATATAATGTACGTATCAGGAATTGACATATGTTGCTCGAATTGTATATGCTAAGGGTAAGTCTATTATGCAAATTTTTTTGTCCAAGTAAGCATATTTTTCATTAAAATGAGATGACGGATTCTAATGAGATGACAGTTTCTAACAATCCGTAGATACTCACAGCCTGAATGATTTTCATTATTTCATGTAATTATAGATATGATAGGGAGAAAGGTTTAATTAGTTTAATTTTTAGGTTGTTTTCTTTAATTTTAATCTATGTTAACCTACAGTGCGTAAGTTTAGTTTTTTCTATTTTAATCAAATTTAGGATCATAAGGAAACCCTTTTAAATGGAATGTTAGTTTAATACTAAATTAATGTTAAGGAAAATGTTTCTTAAATACAAACTATAATTAGTTTATTTTCGAAACATTTTCACTAAAACACTGTTAACACTTAGATATATTTTAGAAGAAGTTTTATTTTGAAAACTACGATACTTCATTTTTATTGAGTAATTTTGTGACTTAGGTAAATTTTAATTCAATTTAAGAGTTTCGAATTATATACTAAGCTAATCAAGTGCTACATTTAAAATTTGATATTGATAATTCACTTCCAATTACTTACTTTTAAATGGTTTAATGGTATCGAATTACATAATTGTATGACAAAATAGTTGAATAAAAATGGTAAAACATGTCATAATGTGACCAAATGATGAATGTTTTAATACGATCGATTAAAGTGGAGCATAGAAGATAGCTAAGTATTATTCAATAGAAGCATTACTAGATAATGGCACTGCAGAATGTACCTGTTTATTTATAAAAAACATATCCTATATCAGCTTAAAATTATTTCGCGTACGAAGATGACGCATTTTAATGATTTTATTCATTAAATTAATTTATTACCTCTGGTCTACATTTAACGATATCTTTTGTATTATTCATCTACGTTTCCTTATATTACGATTCCTTTATTGCCAATATTTTAATTCCTTAGTAACTTCATAACTCTGTGATTCGACGAATAATTGTTAAGTTGTGATCTGCGATTAACCCTATATTTTAATAGTTAACATTATTTTTTAAATACAAAGTATCATGAGCTCTATGAAACTTTATATTTATTTTTTTTAATTCTAAAACAGCGGCGAAGCTTTTACTCGAAATATTAAAATTAATAAAATACATTTATTTAAAACTAAATGAAATACTAGCTTTGTAGCTATTTATTTCTTTTAGTTTATTTGAGAATCCAATGCAAATCCATACATTTATCGAAGAGGAAGTTGCTATATGTATGAGACCGAAATGGATTCTTCAGTTAGATAAAATAAAATAAAACAAAGTGATTCTCCCGTTATTTTCGAATCAATTTTTCTAAAAATAATAATGAAAATAATCTCTTAATAATTAACTGAAATAAAATAAAATCGGTTGTGATACGTTAGTGGGTAACATTTTTACACGGCCTTCGCCTTCGAGTGCTATTGCTGACTCATGATCAAACATTCTAATACTAGAAATACAAAATTTAACGTATTTACAACCATTTTTTTTTAAATATTTCAACATAACACCCATAAGTACAATCTTGCGTCGCACAGACAAAATGTACATTCTTTATTAGATAGAAAAAAAAGGACTAGATAATGTTGAACATAAATCAAACGTAACGAAACGAATCTATGAAATTACATTTTGGCTTTTTCTACATCAATTTTTCGATCGATGGACATGTTAACTACGTCTTATATTTTTTTTATATTGTCTGGCAGTTTTTTGATATATCCCGTTCGATAGTTATCGCTTTACTTTACGTATGTCCAAAATTTCTTCTCTATTGAGCATCTATCGATATTTTTTAGACCAGACATCTCCGTTCGTCAAACTTTGTCTTTTAAAATTTTTCGGTGATATTTTTTTTTATATTTACTTAATATTTATATGATTACATAATGATGCATTTTCCTTTTTCAGCCCAAGGGTTGTTTTTCTTGTCTGGGGCATGTATGAGAGGGTCGTTTTTTTCATTCTCCTCCACATACTCCCGCATTCTGAAAGAAAATGAAAAAATTAGATATACAACAAAAAACAGGCGAATCGATAACCTTCTTTTAGGAAAGTTAAAAATAAACATAAACATTCCGTCCTTTATGTAATTTTATCAATAAAATAGCACAATAATTGTTTTGTTATAGTGAAATTTTCTAAGCTAATATATAAATAAGTGAGATATAATTGTTCGAATAGACTCTGAAACTACCAAATAGATTTCAGAAATTCTTTTATCATTAGAAAGCTACATTATCAGAGTACTATAAGCTATATTTGACATAAATAGGAAGGGCCCATATCCTTCCCCATGTCCATGTCTATGTTCTTACATGGCAGAAAAGATGCGACGTTTACTTTTCCCATAATGCGAAGCTGGTACTAATTATCATCAACTTGCCCTTATCCCTTACGGAGGGTCGGCACAGTATGTGCTGCTCTTCCATACATCTCTATCACCCGTCATATCTGAATCCACTCCTTCTTAAGCATATCTTCTTTCACACAATTCATCCATACTTTCTTCGGTCTTCCTCTACCTTTGTAGCCATCCACATTCATTCTTAACACTTTCTGGTTTATGTCCCCATCGTCTCGTCCCAAGCTGGTACTAATCGTTTCATAAAATTCAATGTATTTTTATCGCTGCTTTCAGAATCCGTAGAGTTGCTGACGAGCTTTGATTTAATGGCGAATACAGACAAAACATTCAATATTTATGATACGTATTAATATTGATAATATATGTGTTTATTTTGGCATGCGATGTAGCGGCTAGCGAAATAGCTGACCAGTATCGAAAGAATATCTATACTATTATAATGAAGCGTAAACACACACTTCTTTGTTGCCTAAGATGTCTGCAATTACAGGATATTTTTGAATAATTATTTTTTTAAAAAAAGCCCTACACTTGCGTCACTTTAGGCTATATATTTGAAGGCCATTAAACTTCGGGGGTAAATATTTTGGATAAAAACCCTAATGTGGGAAAGAGACCATAAGTTGCTGCGAACATCAAGGAAGCTTGGTTGTCATCATGTCATATCATTTTGACATTTGTAATTGATAATTTGACAGATGTAAACAACAAAATAAAATTATCATAATTTCATGCGGATGAAGTCGCACGGGAACAGCTAGTATTTAGTAAAACAATTCGACTACGTTGATTACTTTTAACATACTTAAATTGAATTTTTAAAGGATAAATAAATTAAATTCGTATAAAACCCTTGATGAATATCTAGATCTAACATTTAGAGTTTTCATTAACTTTTTAACTGGATAAGTTCTAGAAACATTTTGCAATTCAAATACTGTTTATAGTATGAACAACGATATCGTTTGGTAAACGTAATCAATATCTGAATCCGAAGCAGTCGGGAGCTCTCTATAGCTATGTACTGATTGGCAAAATCCAATAAAACAAGCTAACGGACGCGGTTAAAGCACGCGAGTAATTTTGCTATCGGTATTTATTAAATGTAAGCACTAAAATGGGAGAGCGTTTGGCTCAGAGATTGTAATCTACAGATCTTAGGTTTGAAACCATGTACCAATATTTAGAATTGCATAGGTTAAGAAACAATTAAACTATGCTACGTGTATTATCAAATACCTAATATGTGTATGTAAATATCTGAACCCATGATTTGAACGGGTGACCCGTGTAAGTGTGCAAAGATAAAAGATAGAATGGAGTTATTTGCAAAGGAAATGGAGGTTCAAATTACTCTAAGTGATCTTGATTCTGTTTTCGGACGGAGCTGAGTGGTTAACGGTGTTTTATAATGCTGGCAGAAAGCTACAAATTTGTATTTTTGTATGTATTGAAATAACTGAAAAACTATTAGACTAATTTTAAAAATTCTTGCACCATTATAAAGCTACGATATCAGTGAGTAACATAGGCTATTTTTATTTCTCAATTTGACAACTGGGTTCAATAAAAAATAGTTAAAAACGTATTCAGTCTACTGGTGTTGTTGTTATTTTTCTATGTATGTCGTGTAAACCTATAATTAGGACAAATTATCTGCATGTTACTATTGTATTGTGTAAAATTAATGTGTCATTATTGTACAGTTGGTTTATGTTAATAAATAAATAAATAAACTGCAAGTTGTAAATAAGATAATAGCATGTTACGTTACAATTGGCTCTTACATAAAGTACTAAATAAATGATGTACGAATCGCAGATAATACTTAATAACATAGTAATATTTATTCTCTATAAAAATGTATTTATTTTCCCCAATACAAATATAAGAGCAAACTCCATTCGATATGTATAATAATAAATGACATCAATAAACAATATCCAACGAGACTCGTCTTAAATCAAAACAAACAGATTGCTTTTTTACTTTATATAGAAATAACAGTGATTTCCGTCCGCCTTTATAAATAATTCATTTCTGAAAACCGCATCATGAAAAACATCAGTACATGATAGAAATGTCCACGCGATTTTAAACCTTAAGATTATCAAGATAAGCATTAAATTTGACAGCGTTGTGCATAATGGAAAGTAGGCCGGGTATAGGCACAAAGTTATACAAATTCACAGGACGATTCGGATTCGCTGTTGTGTAAACACATGTATTTTCGTACTTTAAGGCGAATTAAGTCCACATTTACATGTTTGCTTCATTCACAATTATTTTGTAAGTATCGAAAACTAATTGTAAATCAAACACTTTATTAACAATGAATTGTGATAACGCCTTACAAATCAATAAACAACTAAACGTAAAAAGCATGATTGTCACGTTCCAATTGCGCTGAGCGTGTGACCGAGAACGCTAACCAAGGAATAGAGATGGACCATTTATCTAAGCCTTCGGCTTGTGATGTTATATTATTTTAAAAAAGCAAAAGTAAGTAGCCTATGTGTTTTCCCAGCTATGCTCTACATCTATGACCGTGGCCAGAGATAGGCCGAAATGGAAATAATTGCTGGACCAAGCCAAGGCCCACAAAGGGCTGTAGAGCTACAGAAGAAGAAGAAGAAGCTCTACATCTATGCCAAGTTTCATCCAAATCCGTCCATAACTTTAGGCTACAAACTCCAATATACATTTATCCAAACTTTCGCATTTAAAATATTAGTATGGAGCATTTCAAATTTTTAAATAAACACTAATAATATAAGGTAATTGGTCGCAAAATGAAATCCGGGAATAGACAAACTCGTGCAACTGAACAGTTACTAAGCAATTTCCTATTGAACACATTGGAACTGAATTATAGTAAACCTCTGAAGCCTTACATGTTAATAAACCTGAAGCCAACAAAGTTTAGAGAAACCTTCGTATAGTCGTTTTGATCTAAATCCAAGTTCAAAGTGATAAACAATAGAACATCAAATAACTGAGATTAATAAAAAAACAATTTACAGAATAAAACGAAATAAAATACACCACTTCGTCAGAAGCATTGCTGCGTCTACTTGACTACAAGTTGTCAATTTTTAATATAAATTATCTGAACACAAACTATATGAATACATGAAATCCAATATTAGAAAAACATCATTTATATACTTAGCACTTATATAAAAAAGTAACATGAGGTTAGTGTAATTGATTGTTGAACGTCCCTTAGTTTAGGTCGATATCTTTAACATAGGTACGATCGTAAATTATGTCGCTCTAGTGATTACATGACGAAAATAGCAACCAATCGATGTCGGCTAGGCAGGGAAATAGTAACAGTTAAGGTGCTATAAACATAGGACTATAACATGAATTTATTATCTACTAGCTGTTGCCCGCGACTTCGTCCGCGTGGTATTACGAAACATACGAACTATATCAATAAAAAAAGTTACGTATTCCTCGGGAACCGGACATTTCTCGGAGATGAACCTTATCCCATGTGTACTGCAGACTTTGTTATATATCTGTGCCAAATTACATGGAAATCAATTCAGTGGTTTAGGCTACAAACGCTAACAAACATACATCCATCCATCGTAACATTCGCGTTTATAATATTTACATGAATGAATATGATAACGAGAATCGATAAAATTGTTAAAGATGTGACTAAATTTGCTTATAAAAACGGTAGAATGGTTATTTGAATAGCATTTTTCAATATCAAACTAAACATTTATTTACACACTACCTGTTGCTTGAGCCCCGAATTAAAAGAAAAAACAAAAGTAAGTAGACTATCTTTTCTTCCAGACTATCCTCTACATTTGTGCCAAATTTCATCGAGTTCCGTTTAGCAGTTTAGACTGCAAAGTCTAACAAACATTCAACCATTAAAACTTTCGGATTTATAATATTAGTAAGATATCAGAATCGAAAGCTCATCATTGTCCCGTACCATCCATGAATGGAGACCATCGCTACAGGGAGGGACTTCGTTTTTGGGTCAGTTATTTTGGATAAGCTAGCGTGATGCATTCCGTTGCAAGGGGTGTACTTACGTGTTTGCTTTAAAAGCATTGAGACGAGGAAATAGCTACGTCAGGAATAAATGGTTTTGTTTTAATATCCACCTAGCTTTGCCCTCCTGGTTTAAGTTTTTGCAGTTTAACCGATAACTGCCATAGCCTAAACTTTTAAAGTTAAATGAAAATCAAAGCAATAGGTAATCTGATTAAAATATATAAAAAAGATACTTTAAATTATTGACTTTGTACCACAGTTAAGTTAAACTTTTAGTCGAACATTGTTTGAAACTTTAATGTTTTTCGAGCAACTGTGTGTTCCCTCAAAACATAAAGTCGATTTGACAACAAATAAATTATAATAAAACGCGAGAAGGGACCTTACTTACTGTAGATTAAAATAACTTGAAAACATTAAAATTGTGGTAAAAATATTAAGAAATAAAAAAATATTTTTTATGACAATTTATGTAGAAGCCTAACTTAAGTTTTAAAAAAGTTTCTTTACACTTTACTCTGCATATAAATAATTTTCATGAAACATCAGTTATCTAGTACGCATAATAATAGTCCTGTAACTATTATTAACAGACTACAGATAATAAATACTTCAGTAAAACATAGTTTAATGAACAATCATTATTCTGTTTAGGAACAAACTTGAAGAAGAAAGGACGTGCTTCAAATAGAGATAAGTCTGTAAGTAATTACACTACGTTAGTTTGTAACCGACCTCTGAGACTGTAACAAAGTTGTATATCCCTAATGGACAGCTTTGACAAATGTTTAACGATAAAATACAAGTGTAGTTATATGGTAACTAAAATAGACAATATATGAAGTACTAGGTTTTAAAAAAATAGTAACTAGCCTGTGTTCTTCAAGACTAGGTTCTACTAAGCCTTTCATCAAGATTTGTTATATCGTTTTGAAGATACGTGGTAAAAAATATTAATCAATGCAAGTTTTAGCATTTATGATTATTCCATAGTACATATATATACTAGCT
>NW_013527137.1:6627618-6648182 GCF_000836215.1 Papilio polytes
TTCAGACTATCCTCTACGTCTATGCTAAATTTCATAGAGATCCGTTCAGCCGTTTAGGCTACAAACTCTAACAAACATCCATCCATCTAAACTTTCGCATTTATAATATTAATAAGATTAGTAAGATATATTAGTATGTTGTTATTAGAATCTCATATTTATCATCACATCCCATCTTAGGTAGATGTTGTCCCGAATTTAAATAAGTAATTTAGGTCTCATATATTTGCTTATATACGTAGCTATGTGTATTTTGGTAGACGTTTATCCTTACATATAAACTAAGTGTTAGTGTTAATACCGCTTAACGGATGCTGTTAAATCGAGCGTGTCTAGGATTACGTTACGAATTATAACGTACAATTTGCTGTTAATTATCAAACGAGAATTATACGCAAATTAATGGATTTACCAACCATTCATTAAATGTAACCTAAGCGTATATTTGAAGATTAAATTCAGAAATCTTAAATACTTCGTTTCGTAAACCGCTTACAATAAAGATATCAAAATGTTAATAGAATTTAGAGTTCAAGGGTGGCTTTACTAGCTATGGCACTGTTATATGTAAAAATATTTCAATATTCTGCCGTACTTCTTTTAAAAATGAATGTATCAATTTATGAATTTTCTAGTTTCATGTCTTAACACTATTAAAATTTTGACGTTTGACCTTTAAACGGCGTTTAAGTTAAGTGAAATTCGGTTCAGAATTCGACCCTTATTTGTTTTATTTGAACGAATTTGTTCCTATAATTAATTTATTTTCGATAATTGTAACATTGGTAAAGTCCATTAGTTGTAGCTTTGTAACGTCTGGGATCGAGTTCATAGTACGAGTAATTGATGATCGACATAAACCTCGTGTACTGCAAACAATCGTGGGGCGGAATTTCAATTTGTCATCCGGCTGGTTATTGGTTTGCCAACTTAGCGTTGTAGTTTATTTTAGTAAATTGCTTTTCGACACGAGATATATCTTTAGCTACACTATTTCACGAACTGAAAATTGATTTGTAACTCATATTATGAAAAAAAAAAGAATCATAGTTCATACTAATATTACAAATGCGAATATGTGAATGTACGTATCTTTTAAACGATTAGACGGACCACAATGAAGTTTGACACAGATGTAAAACAGCTACTTTCTCTTTTTTTTTTAATTCGCGTTAACGAAGTCGCTAGCAAAAGCTATGGAATAATTTTGTGTTAGTTTTGAAAGAAATGTTTAGTTGTCCTAGTTCAATATGAACAAGACGAAATATACATAGTTTATTGTACTTACGTAGTACTTACTAATAATTAAGGCAAGCATAGTTAAGCTGTCAAAAATCAACTTTAGTTGAAAATATACAAAGAAAACGAATCCTTGGTGTATTAAATTTAACTTAGCTAAAAAATAAAATTATATTTTCGGTTTTATAAGACCGTAATTTATAATACTGTATGTTCTATAATTTAGGGTCGAGGTTAATAGATGTTAATGCCCCCAGTTACAGGAATCTCTACCTCCAGTAGGCCGTCTGGGATCGGATATAATAAATTCAATAACTTTCTACATTGTCCTTTGATCTTTACCGACCAAAGGAAATGTTTTATTACGAATTGTATTAGTATTAACTTAATAAGATAAATGTAAAGTTTAATTTTTTTTGGTTTACTGAGTAAATAAACCACATTAGCAAAAAATTAAAAACTATTAGCTTACGTAAAATCAGAGTTAGATATCAAGAGCAGGCACCTTTGCCATTATCACACAACGGTTGTGCGATTGTCGATTCGCAGCCCATTCAACTGTTTAGTTGCACAACTAAAAATCGAGTAGTGTGTGCACCTTTACATAAGCTCAGAGGATACAGGGAGACTAAATAGTAGTGTAATAGTTCAGTCAAAGGTGTGAATTCGCTTTTAAGGATTTATAGGCTTGTGTATTCAAAAATTTATTCCATTATAATTGTAAATATTTCAGATAATTCGAAAAACAGTAAACAGAGACTTCATGATAAAAGGAACTTGGTAACACAGTACGATAGTGGCATACATTGATTCAACATAGAAACCAGAGCGTGCTTTGTGGCCCGTGGGGGGAATTGGGTCAGATGTTGGCGTATTGTACAAACGTTTGGGCCAACACAAGCGATATGTGCCTTTAAGCGGATCTTCTAAAAGCAATCGAAAAGCCAACTGAAACTCTCTTCGATCTACACTTGAATCCCGAGTGTATTACCTTGAGTTTACACTGTTGTGAAACTTGTATCTGGTTCTTTTTGTAGAATGAATAAAAAAGATGACTTGTCTTAATTGTAGAAATTAAGAGTTCCTCTCTAATATTTTTTGTACAAGGTAACAAATGAGCAAGCGGCCACCGGAATTCGTCAAAATATCGACCACCATGCGTCCCATCTCCAGTCAAATCATATCCTATCTTTCCCTTTCCTATCCTATCTTCAAAACTACGACATATTCTAACGTAACAAAAACCTCCTCAATTTGTAGCTAAAATTTTACTATAAGCAGTAAAAATATATATGAAAATGCTCATAAGTACGCATTTGTATACGTACAGTACACGAATCGCAATTCTTATAATAAAAACAAACTCCAACGAACGTGACTGAAATATCATTTTAAAATATAGCTAAGGATTTCTCGAGATAGCAAAGAAATAAATACCCGCAGATACAAGAACAATACAGCTTGATTGTGAATCCGTAACGTTTTAACAAACACTTTTCAGTCATCGAATGCTCGAAACGGGGATATTGCAATGACTTAAAACTTAAGGATAGTAGGTTCAGAATAAATGTAATACGTATTTCATAAACTAAAACGTTCTATACGATATAATAGTGACAAAGAAATTTTCATGCCAACTTCTAGGGCGGGCTTTGACTAACATAGCACAACTCTTGGGCAATTGTCGATGGTAGATTGTTTCACAGCCAATTCAACTGTTTAGTTGCACAACTAAAAATCGAGTAGTGTGCTCTCTAGCGCGACTAAACTGCGGTGCTCTCTTAAAGTAAGGTTTAATATGTTTTCTTTGTACTTTATTCTAATAGTTTTAACTGCACAGTTCGACTCTTCAGTTAAAACTACCCAAACTGATCGTATGTATCAATTAGTTATTCCACTTCAGAAAATTATTTTTTAAACTTCGCGAAATTAAAAACTTAATAAGTAGCCTATGACTTAAATATACTTAAATTTATATAGCTTTAAGCGTGTCGTAAGTCTAGGGCTTTTTACTTTTAAAAGAATTATTCAAAAATATGCTGTAATCGCTGACATCTGAAACGGTGAAGGAAAACATCGTGATGCAACCTGCACATATCGGTGAAGAAATTCAAAGATATATGTGAAGTCAACCAACTCGCACTTGGCCAGCGTGGCTCCGAGCCCCTCGGTGGGGACATGTAGTGAGCTGGTGATGATGCTGACATCTTAAGCAACAAAGAAGTGTGTGTTTACGCTTTATTATATTAGTATAGAAATATAGATGAAGTGTAAGTAAGCGGTTTTCAAAATTAAACTCTAAGAAATGCTTGTTAAAGATGTAATTACAATAACAGTGAAAATTGTTAGTACACAAACAATAGAACATCGCTTTGGAATGTAAATTTCATTGATTAGCTGTTCTCAGTTTACACAATTTGTGTAATAAATCAAAATGAGCAATGGTTGCGAAGTGTTAATACAATTATTCATTCAGTCGTTCGTTACAATGTTCATTATGTAAACGCTTATTACAGCGCACACTTGAATTTATTGAAACACGCTTTATAAAGATACTAGCTGTTAACGTGTGGCTTCATCCGCATGAAATTAAGAAAATTTTATTTCATTGTTTACATTTGTCAAATTATTAATAGCAAATGTCAAAATGACATGAGATGACAAACCTTGACAACCTTGCTTCCTTGATGTTGGCAGCAACTTATAGTCTCTTTCCCACATTAGGGTTTTTATCCAAAATGTTTACTCCCTAGGTTTAATGGCGTGAAAATATATAGCCTTAAGTGTATCGTAAGTGTAGGGCTTTTTATTAAAAGAAGAATTATTCAAAAATATGCTGTAATTGCTGACATCTTAGGCAACAAAGAAGTGTGTGTTTACGCTTTACTATAATAGTATAGATTTAGATGTAAGAGATTATTAAAATTCTAAGAGTGGGCGCACACCGCAACTGTTGTGTCGATTGTTGATCTTTTCGCAACAACTGTTTAGGAGTACAACTAGAAATCGAGTAGTGTGCACACCTCCATATAAGGCCATAGGAATTACGCCGAGAGTAAACAGTAGTGATAGTTTTCTTTAAGTTGTATATTGAAGAGTATCCATGTTACGAAACTAGTAATTAACATATAACGTCGGTGTTAACTTTTTTAATTAAATTGAATTTGAGCTAGTTTTACCCCAACTCAAGTTGAGTTTATAAACATTTTAGCAATTAGTTTAAAAGAAGGTAAAAGCGTTACTAATTTTAATGTTATTTTTAAATATTTACGATTGTATTGCGTTAGTTTTAGTTCATTTATCCTGTTATTATGGAATAATACAGGGATATTTTCCGGGTATTAATAATCGCTGTATCGTTAAGTTGTTATTTTAGTGACAATGAAACTTCGTCTAGTTCATTAATTTTTATATAAAAAGCGGGCACGAATTCGCCAAAATAGCGAAGTCTGCTACTTATAAACATTTGTAATTATAGTTGAGTTAATTTTCTTTTATGGACCAAAGGAACGTATAGTAATGGAATTCCACTTCCTATGCGTCTATACCTCTGGCAAATCCACTTTCTCTTCCCATCATATCTAACAGGATGGGAAGAGAAATAAGACTAAAATTGCTAATTTGCATAATGTTACAAACCCTTAATATTTCCTAGACAATTTGAATTTTGCTATGGCGTTGTTATGAAAAATCGACGTAAATCGATTTATCGGCTCGTAATATAACCAGAACATGCTATAACTAATGTAATACGTATATAATGTAATACGTTTTAGGTATTCAAGTATTTAAGTCTAGAGACGAAGTCGCGGGCAATAGCTAGTTGGTTATAATTTAATCAAATTATTTTCGCATTATTTTAACATAGTATTTATATTTAAAATTTATCTTTGTGAAATTTTAATCATATTAAAAATACTTACATAAGTTATTATTTTAAGTAAGGGAAAAAAATGCTTAATGGCAGTTAAGTGGCCTTGAAGACAACGCTGGTAAAAGCTGGTCGCTAATTGAAGGTACGGTAATTATTTAAAATAAACATTAAGCTCCGCTTAGGAAACTGTACTATGTCGTAACTTATGATGAAGTGTATAACACTTATTGTGGCGTAAGTAACATTATGTAACGAATTTTAGTAACTTATTAAATTTGCAAGTTATATGAAAAAGAGAAAATACAAATTTATATTATACGAAATTCGCCCGCGGAATTCAAAAAAAAAAAAACAAAATCAAGTAGCTTTTATGTTCTTCCAGACTATGCTCTACATTCTTGCCAAATTTCATCGAGATCCGTTCAGCCGTTTCGGCTACAAACTCTAACAAACATCCATCCATCTAAACTTTCGCATTTATGATATTAGTAAGAAGTAAAATGTATTATGTAACTACACTTTTAATAATAAAACATAAACACGTTATCATGTAGGATGTTAGCAGTCACAGCGAATTTTTAAATATTTTTTTTATAACACAAAGCCCAAAGATACGCTTTAGGCTATTTTCACACTATCAATCTTAGGATTTAAGTAAATTGGTATAAAATGTGTTTTCGATAATACATTTTTTACATAAAAATAAACAAAACTAATCAGGGCGTAACATTTATTAGCAATCCGTCTACATTTTTTTATCATGCAACCCTTTTAGTTTATATTAAATAAAGGAAGTTTAGTTAGAAAGAGCCTTAAGAATAGATTCGGTAAAACGACCCAAGGGACTGAAGAGCCCTTTACTATTAAGTAAATGAAGGTTATATACCCTTCTGAAAGCATGAAAGCATTGTATATCTCCGACCGTACTAATGATTTAAGTTTGACTATTATCATGAAATTGTATATGGTTGGATATAATTCATGTTATTTTGCGGAACGAAAGTTGAATTATTAGCCGAAAAAACTGAATTTATGTTTTATTTTTTTTCAGTTATTGTTTATTTTAATTTTACTTATATGAATACGAAAGTTTAGATGTACGGATAGATGGATCTTTGATAGAAGTCAAAGAAATTTGACGAAATGAGGATAGTAAAACACACTTTTGTTTTTTTAATTACACGCAGACGGAATCGCGGGCGAAATCTAGCATATAGTGATTTATTAATAGACGGATTATTTATCATTTTATCTAATATTATTTAGTAAAATAAAAATGGTGTTCTGTTAAATTTTATCGTTATATTTACTGAAAGCCTTGTATTTGAATATTAAAATGCATAGTTATATGTTATCGATGTAAATGTATGGATTTTTTTTTAAAAGAAGGGACTAAGCACGAAAATTTACAATTTCACAGATATAATGGGTATTTGTAACTTTTTGTTTTTTTTTGACCGGTAATTGACGTTTTATGCATTTGAAAAGCCATCTAGTATAGTAAACATTCGATTTGAATATGTAAATTTACTGAAAGAGTTAATTAAAATCGTATAAATAATCTAAATACATTTTTATCCGACTTCCCAACAGGAGGAGGTTACCATTTTGTCTGCATATTTATAATTATGAAAAGTAATCATTTTTATATACAAATGTTAGGCTTTCTATGATGAAGAATTAATCATTGTTGACTTGTAGACAATTTTTTATAAAATAGTGGAGATATTTAACAATATTTGTAGATATCAAATAAACATGGACTTCGAATCGACAAAAAATTTGTTTTTATAAAATTTATTTGTCTATCAATTTTCTGAGACATGAATAATATAAAACCAACTACAGATTTACACAAGCCGTTATATTTTTAAAATTACCCGGGACATAAACGTTACGGTAAAATATACGACCGGTAAAAATATACCATACGAGCACATAAAAATCTCATTAAAAGCTCTCCCTTGTAACCACTATGAAAAAAATAGACGCGATAGTCTAATGTCACTTAACGCGAATCAACCGATTTTATACCCAAGTACATAAATAAAAAGCACTAATTTCGAATGCACAATGCACAAACCACTCCCGAAAACCCAATTTGACACTTCACGTATGACGTCACTGGCTTATTTTTTTAAATAAAGAATATAAATGTTACTCACGCAGCAATGCTTTTAGATAGCGGCCAGCGTTCCATAGAAGCTTGGTACTTCATGTTCTCGATCTGCTTTTTCAGTGCCTCTTTGTCCATGGCTGCTAAAATACTGGCGTCCATCGCGCAGAATCTGTGGTATAAAACACGCACACATAAGTAAGTTTTATACACGTATTTGTGTAGTAGTGTGTGTGTACAGTTCGGTGGATAAATGTTTTTGATACGATTCCATTTTTAATTAAATAAATAAAGATTTTGTTATACAATTTGAATGGTATTTGATATTAATGTTTTACTTTTATTGAATAGAAATGAAAGGAATATTAGAATTTATTTAAATGCAATAATACGTATTCATGTCTAAATGTACTTGTAAAATGATGTTATGAGTAATAAAGGTAGTTTAGATATTGTATGGTACAGATAAATATGTCATAAGAAACATTTTTACTAAAATGCTTAGAACTAAATTTTAACATTTCAAAAAATTTAAGAAGTTGTATAGTTGACTTTTTTGTTATAGTTAAAATTGTTGTTAATGTAATTTTGAACTGCCTGTACAAATAATCCATCTCGCTCATACACCAAAGGGAGAGAATTACAATTGTGTGCGTGAGTATTTGTGTGAAAGATGCGCGCGCACGCTGTTATAGTTTCTATGACAACCCCTCTACGCACACTTAGCTCGTTTTGCGCAAATTTAGTTAATACATACATCAAAGCAATATTGAACTTTATGCTAAAGGAATAAGGTTGCTTTTCCAGAATCGTAACAAGTGTAAAACTAATGAATTAAGCGTAATGCCCGGTAGTCGGCCGTGTTTCGTATTCCATTATTCTTCGTCTGTTGTACGCCAACACAGCAGCACAGAATACGTCATAATTTCTTGATGCATTTACAACCTTAATACTTTTGAATAGAGATGGTATTTGTTTGAATGAATTGTTAAACTGTAACAAACTTTGTCGCCGAACTTAATGTGTGTAAGGTGTAATTAACATACGTTCTAGCATTGTAAAGTTATATTCAAATAGGTTACCGAATACGCATAAGGTGTTTGTGGAATGCAAGTATTAGTATAATAATTCGGTCTGGCTTTCTTTGATTAAATTCACAGCGAGCTTTATGACTTAGTAACAGCTTATTATATCCGTAAGCTTTCGCTTTCATCTCTTCACATTTTTTATATTTAAATAAAAACTAATACCTTTCTTTGTGTTAATAATTATTACAAAAGTACTTTATCATTTTCAGAATATGTCTAAAGAAATGATTCCTTTTATAGACTTATTTTAATACTTATTATTAATTACTAGCTATTGTTCACGACTTTGTCCGCGTGGAATTAATGTAGCTATTTAATGGTGAAAGAATTTTTGATTGACCTTGTAGATATGAGTTGCTTTTGAGTTAATTCAATACATGCAAAATCTTAAATCAAGTTAATCTTGAATAATTGTTATTATAAAATATTCTATTATTATACTTCTCGGTCACGGGCCGCTCTCAAAAGATTGCCGACAGATTGTCGAATCCGGTCTTTAAATAGTCATCGAACAAGCGGCGCGTTTCAATCAACTCTATCTTATTTTGTGTTGCCATTGTCGTAAAACTTGTAAATAAACATACTGCCATCTCTTAGTTTCACTTTCAATAAAGTGAGAGAAGAGTATGTTTTAATATAAATGTTTTGATAGTAGTATTTCACGGTTATATGCCCGTGATGTACGTTAGATATTTATATTAAGATATTCAAGAACTCTGTAGTGTGGTTTATTTACAGAAATAGCTATAATTATGAATTATAACCTAGTCTGAAATATATCCTTTTTTAGAAATCATTGAATCCCTTTTGCTTTCCACCCTTTTTTTAAGAGGTTAGGATAGGAAGGAAGAGTGGATTTAATGGGGGAGAAGATACATAGAAAGGGGAAATATCCTTTTTATGTGCGTCTCCTTCGTCGATTAAGGGTAGCAGCATCTGCAATTGCGGATGTCTATGGGTAGCGGTCAATTTGCCATTTCGACGGATTTAGGTAGCTGCTCGTAAGCCACTTTATGAAATAAAAAATATCTCTAAACACCGAATATTATTATCGACTATCTTACTATTTTTATTCTTTCTTACTAAAATAGATGCGTAAGATTAGATTGATTTATGGATGTTACTTATCTCCTAAACATAATAGAACTCCTTGAAATTATTAAAATAAAATTGTATGGTGTGCATTATCTTTATTCTATTTGCGAGGTTTTAAAAAGAAACTTAATTATTCTATATGTTCTTCCAGATTGTTCTACACTTATGCTTAATAGATACAACCGTTGAACCGTTCTGAAACTAAGTAATAAACATCCATCCATCCTAAACATTCGTATTTATAATATTAGTAAGATTAAATTGGAACTAGTATCCGGTTAGATGCATTGCATTTGCACAAATGTGTAAATGTATTTTTACGTTTTACTGTTATTCTTTTTGCGTTGTTTATGAATGAGATAATTTTATCATAGTAACGGATTACTGAGGTTTTAATTAATGACTTTCCCACAATTAATTCTCACAGCTTTAAAAACAATTATACTAATTTAACGTAAATTATATCATCTGCTATCTATTAAAAAGAAGTTTAAACCGCGTAGTGATGTTAGATCGGGCGCACATCTTTGACTAAACTATCGCACAACTGCTATGCGATTGTCGATTTTTTCGCAGCTAATTCAACTGTTTAGTTGCACAACTAAAAATCGAGTTGTGTGTACCATATAGGATTAAAACCGCGACTAAACAGTTGTGCGATATTTTAGTCAAAGGTGTGCGCGCTCAATATACAAAGAATACAAGTTGTGTAAAGTAGTAATGTTCCCAATACAATAATTAGCTAAGCGCTCGTCGGACGGAATAATTAGCTCATTTCCTGTTATGCATGCCCTATTAATTATACAACGTCAAACATTGAGTACATCCATGTTTGTTAAAAGCGCGCACAACCGTTTAGTCGTTCTTTGATTCGTATGAGCTTACATGGATACACACTACTCGATTTTTAGTGGTACAACTAAACAGTTGAATTGTCTACGAAAAAATCGACAATCGCATAACAGTTGTATACTATAGTTTGCCAAACCTGTGCGTTCGCTATACGGCAACAAAACACGCACGATTTCGAAACGCCCAATGAGAAACGAAAGATGACAAGACCTTGATTGATGGAGTGAAATTACAGGGAATATTACGTCATAAGTACGAGAGGGAGTCCCGCCAAATCATTTATTTCAATCCATTCCTATATAAATAATTTTTTATATAAGCAGATAAATTATATTATTGAAAAACAAATTAAAGGATCTTAAAAAAAACATATATCCTTGGTTAAGACCAATTTTCTCAACAATCTAACTGTAGGAAATTTCTCAGATTTAAAATAAAACGCTATTTCCTACAACTCGAATTCTGTACCCCTGTTAAAAACCGTGTTATACGGGGGATACCTATTACGCGAATTCCTATAACGTTGATCCATCAATTGGTTTACAGGTTTAGTGTTTTCAAATGAATTCTTTAAAAAATAAATAGAACTTTTATTGCCACATAAAACTGTATATTAAATCTAATGTAAAATAAACATAGAGCTAGTATAAATTTACATGTCACTATTTAAAGTGTACTTAACAAAATCCCTCTAGAATACTAATCCACACTCAATTAGTTTTAAACATCGGATCAATCTGGTTCAAGGGTCGGATTGATTAATTCAGAAAGTGCTCTATAACCTAGATACATGTTAATAACAGTGATTCAAAACATAACCTACTTCTATACCTATATACATATACAGTTTCAAAACTAAATTCTGAATTGATCACACTATAGTAGACAATATAATTTTAACAACGTAATTATACTTCGATATTACACCAAAATGGCGCTCGTATCCTTTATACTTCTGATTGACATTGACAGCTGTCATAGTGACGTTTATGTCAATGACCGAGTGATGTGCCACTACTTCGGTACGGTACCGATTTCTTCTTAACAGTAGATAGCAAGGTTGAAAATCGACGGATTACGTCACTATTAGTGAAATAAGATATTTTCTCCCTTATTCACTACTAGCTGTTCCCGTGCGACTTCATCCGTATAAAATTATGAAAATTCTATTTTATTGTTTACATGTGTCAAATTATCAATTGCAAATGTTAAAATAACATGACAAACCATGGAAACCTTGCTTCCTGGATGTTGGCAGCAACTTATGATATCTTTCCCGCATTAGAGTTTTTATCTAAAATATTTACCCGCGTAAGTTTAATGGCGTGAAAATATAGCCTAAAGCGTGACGTAAGTGTAAAGCTTTTTATTAAAAAATAATTATTCAAAAATATGCTGTAATTGCTGACATTTTGGGCAACAAAGAAGTGTGTGTTTACGTTTTATTATATTAGTATAGAAAATTATATAAAAGATTAGCCAAATATTGACGCTAGTGAGAATTCAATTTGTATTATACCCACCGGGTCAAGTAACTTTTTCTGTCTGTATATTTGACAGATGCAAGTCATTGACACTTTGTTACTGTACTATTCAAAGTTGCGCATTCAGCTTGCCGCCAAATAATACTCCCCTGTGAGTTTATTTCGAATTCGCGGTTAAATTAGTCTAATGTAAATTCGACATGCAAATTTAAACTAAATTACCAAATGGAGGTAATTACACTTTACTTCCTAATTTAACTGTATTACATAGTTCTAAATTATATATTCGAAAGAAGTAGTAGTAGTTATGTGTTTAGTAACTGTCTCGTATAACAAAAAAAAACTAATTACTGGACCCCCTACTTCTCCGGTATAAAAATGTCTCCCGCTTTCAAAAACAACTCTCTTATACCACGTTTAAACACTGTCATCGCTTCTTTTCATGGAATAACACTAAAACAACACAAAAAGCTTAAAGTAATAACGCAAAGTCAACTGACAAGTTATGTCACTAGTACCCTGACATTCAATTGTCATTTTTATTTTCAAAAATTACCGGGTTTCAAAAGACCTATGTATCTCTATAATATTGTAACGGCGGGCGTTAGTAATTTTTAAAATTTTTGAATTTAGAACTGCACAATATCTAAACGATTACCAAAACAATCGAGCGCAAACATCGATTATAACAACTGAATTCGATTTAATTTGTCAAAGACTATCCGATTTGAAAACCTTAACATAGGTAGATAATATCTGGTTACATAATATAAACTCAAACTCTCAAATCATACTAATATTATGAATACGAAAGTTTAGATGGATGGATGGATGTTTGTTAGAGTTTGTAACGTAAACGGCTGAACGGATTTCGAAGAAATTTGGCATATACGTAGAGGATAGTCTGGAAAAACACATATGCTACTTAGTTTTGATTTTTTAATTTCACGCGGACGGAATCGCGGGCGAAAGCTAGTATAGTTCATAAATAGGTATCTATGTAATAGATATGCATCATTAAACAACCAATGCGGTTATAATTCGAAATTGATTTGCGGTAGTTAACGTATTCACTCAAACGTCTAATTAGACAGATGATATTTAATGCTGAAAGCAATTGACTAATTAATCGCTTAGGTATGTTTAAAGATTAACATACCTTGCTATACATTTATGTTAGCAAAGTCATCATCAACATCATCACCAGCTCACTATATGTCCCCACTGAGGGGCTCGGAGCCTACCCTAATCAGGAGTGACTGGGCCATAGTCAACCACGCAGGCCCACTGCAGGTTGGTTGACTTCACACATGTCTTTGAATTTCTTCGCCGATATGTACAGGTTGCATCACGATGTTTTCCTTCACCGTAAGAACGTCGAGTAAATTATAATATGTTCGTATGAAAATTCGAAAAATCGAAAATCAAATTGGTACCAAATTGGTATCAAATTGGTATCGAACCCAAGACCTGTAGATTACAAGTCAAGTGCTTAAAATACTGAGCCACCGACGCTCTCGTTAGCAAAGTACTCCTAATAAATTTCTGTAATATCTCTTTTCGCCTTTCATTTAGACTGTAAGTGCTATATAAATTCATCAAGAACGGCCACACACATTTGACTAAACGATCGCACAACCATTGTGCGATTGTCGATCGTTTTGCAGCCAATTCAACTGTTTACTTATACATCTAAAAATAGAGTAGGGTGCGATCTCCATATAAGCTCATAGAAATCAAAGAGCAACTAAACAGTTCAAAATTGTGAGCGCGCTCTTTCGTTTAACTACACAACGAAATATATGAAGATATTCTTCATATAAATTTAAAGATATTTTTATATCAAATTATATTGATAATAATAGTATAACAGTTAGTTAATAAATAACATTTTTATATGAGAAATGTTACACACAATGGCCGGAATAATACACATTTACGAGATAGAATAATTCTTAAACACATGAGAAGCAATGCTTCATACAAAGCCTCGTTATTACTCTGGCCCGGAATAAGTTTGCTTGGGATTTGCATAAATTTCTTGAACACGGCCCCCGTATTAAATACAAAGATAAAACAGCAATATAAAGCTTTGAAAGAGTTGGAATTTAACGAAGTTCGGTATGTTTATAGAACTAGTATTCCGCCCCTGTTTTACCTGGCTGGCAAAGAATATATTTAATAATGTTTCTGACATATACATATCTTTCTATGGATAAAAATATATTAGGTATATAGGTTTTTCTTTGGTACGTAGTTAAACTAAAATTATTGATAACTACATGATTTTTTTTTTCGAAATTTCAAAACAATGATGAAATTTAAATTACAATAACGTCACGAAATACATCACAGGAATTTTACTTTTTTTTATTTATTTGCAACTATTTATTTCAGTAAATATTTCATAACTTTCTGCTTGTTTTATTTGTACATTTTGTTAAAACTCGAGCTGCTATTGTGTGTTTCTGAAAACGTCCTTGTAGCTTTATTAAAATAACGAAAATGTTTTCAGAATTATTTTACAATGTTATTAAGATGAAGAATTTAACTTATTATAAATTCCGCTTCTTTATACAGGGAATTTTTTTACATACTTTGTCGGATACAGAATATGAGAGCACTTTTTAAGTTACTCGTAATAAAAATTTAAATTATGTTTTTGTTACTTTACAGTTTCCTTATGTAGCTTATGCCCGCGAAATGGTATGTGCCTTAAAATGTTACTTTACCAAGTAGCCATTGTGTTCTTTTAGTTTATATCTGTGAAAAATTTACTCGAGATCATTTTAGCCTTCTAACAAACATCCATAGATCGAAACGTATGCATTTAAATTATTAGTAAGTAATTACTTTTTATTCTGTAGCGAACTTGTTGGTAATTTGACATTGTGAAGGTAACCGTAGAAGTGCCAGGACAAATGGAAGTTCCTATTTTACCTACTGTTCTGAGTTGCAGGTACGAATAGACTTTTTATAATGACTATTTATTTCAATGGTATCATGGTCATTGAAGTATTGGCAGAAATGCGACAATGGGACGTTAAATTAAATTAAATGTCAATTAAGGAGAATTAAATAGACTCGATAATTTATTATGAATGTTATATGCCAGGTAGTTACTGTTTATAATGCTAGTAGTAGTACTAGTAGTAACTACTAGGTTCGGACCCATCGGGGGACCATCTTCATTTATAGTAATGTCCCAGGTCATTTACTCTTTGATTGTCACCAGGGATTGGGACATCGTGAGGTCAAATGAGGATTTCTTAGTCAATTAAGAGTTAAGAGACCACTTTAACTGTGAACTCGTTACAAAAATGATTCAAAACATAGAGTTATGAATATTTAGACAGTTGCAACTGTAATTTTGCATTGTATAAGACTTGTGTATGGTATTTTTTTTTAGATACACTAAGTTAAAAATATGTACAAGTTCGTAATTGCTGTTTTCTGTTCACCTGCTATCAAAAGGTTAAATAAATTACTCTACGAAACATAAAGATGGATACGTTTCGAAACACGCTCTCCACGAACACGTTTGAATTTGACTCTAAACAATAGGACAATAGGGATCATCTTACATTGTTTTAAATTTGTGGAATGTTTATTCGAATCACTATACAAAAATGCAAGTGAAAACATATCTTCTTGGTAGTACATAGAGTTAGTTTTCGCTTGTTGTTTGTTTACTATATGGCACATTGTAAGAATTACGATTACCATCTGCAGAAGCGACGTGTTTACTGTTTTCAGAAGCGAGCACGTACGGACATCATGCCAGTTATAAGAATGTACAAAACTTAAAATGGATTCTAAACTAGATACAAGATGTAATATCATTCCTGAGATCGAATTTCTAAGATGTAACTTGAACTTAAACAAGTTTTCTCTGAAGTTGTTACTATTTTAAAGTAGTACAGTTTTTTTTTTAATTTAATCTGGAATGTTTTACTAGTTAAGTCTGGTGTAATATATTGTTTTTCCAGAGTTACTTTACATTTAACAATGCATAATTGTTTTTTTTTAATAATTACTAACTGTTGCCCGCGTATACGTTCGTTGGAATTCGATGAAACGAAAGTAAGTAGCCTATGTGTTCTTCCAGACTATGCTCTACATCTCTAAATAATTTCATTTAGATCCGTTCAGTCGTTTAGGCTGTAAAATTAACAAATTCCAATCCATCCATCTAAACTATCGCATTTATAATTAGTAAGATTCACTAATCACATAAAACTATAATATGATTATTATTTACTTTCGTAGAAGTCAATTCCAAATAAAAATTTCAAGTAAATTTTCAATCATACTATCATACTAATATTATAAATGCGAAAGTTTAGATGGATGGATGTTTGTTAGAGTTTGTAGCCTAAACAGCTGAACGGATTTTGATAAAATTTGGTATAGATGAAGAGGATAGTCTGGAAGAACACATAGGCTTCACTTTTGTTTTTTTTTTAAATCCACGCGGACGGAGTCGCGGGCGAAAACTAGTAATTTTAATAAAAGGAATCGGTACAAAGTAGATGGAACGGGAGTAATTTTAAAAGTGTCTGTTTTACGACACAACGTGCTTCGTTGTTCATATCCCAAAATGAGATTTTGTGTAAAGACGCTAATACAAACCTTATTTATTTTTTAGTTCCAAAACGTCTTCTCGAATTAAATAGTGCTAATATTTTATTAACAACTAGCTGTTTCCGTGCTTACAAAATTATGAAAATTTTACTTTGTTGTTTACATTTGTCAAATTATCCATAGTAGATGTCAAAATACCAATTACCTTACTATGGCAATCTTGCTTCCTTGATGTTGGCAGCAAGTAATGGTCTCTTTCCCACGTTAGGGTTTTTATCCAAAATATTTACCCCCTAAGTTTAATAGCGTAAAAATATACAGCCTAAAGGGTGACGTAAGTGTAGGTCTTTTTATTAAAAAAAAAATTATTGAAAAATATGCTGTAATTGCTGACATCTTAGGCAACAAAGAAATGTGTGTTTACGCTTTATTATAATAGCATAGATAGATATAGACAGCCAATTGAACTGTACAGGTAAGTATCTACACACACAGTTTTAGCAGTGCAGTTAAGGTGTGTAGCTGGCTTTATAAAAGGAATAAATCTGTACAATGAATTAGTCACTTAATAAACTGGATGAGACATAACAAGGGTGACACCGCATTCGACCGCTCGACGGCTCTTGACCCGACACCGATTAGTGTAATTGAAGCCCTCGGCATGTGTTCCTTGTTACAGTTTAATATGAACGTATTGTCACTTCTAGAGGTTTAAATGTCTATAATATTTTAATATACATTTTATTGGTACATTTTAATAATATTCCCAAACACAAACATATAGATTAGGCTCTAAAAGTAGTGTATGCTTAAAAAAGGGGAATTATAAATCTTATATTCATGGTACATTTAATTAGGTTGATCCTTTATATCGCGTGTTAAAAAACCTATCAATTACTGAAGCGTAAACCTCGTAAATTCACGTCGTTATCCGAATTTCACGAGGTGCTGTAAACGTGAAGTGACTCGTTAAACACGATCTTGGAAGTTTATTGTTACTGGGAAAAAGAGATCAGGTAATTCGATCATGATTGAATTTTCCGGGGAAACTTTGTTATATTCATGTTAAGAGAATAAATAATAATCAAGGAATATCTAAATTTTAATAAGTAACTATACGTTTATTACATAATTTAAGTAGGTATAATTTAAAAGAATTCAATTTTAAGCTTCAAAGACCTATGTTAAATATGCGATGTGTTGAAGAATTTTCTAAAGACAAAACAAAGAAATATATTTTTATTACTTGTTTTGTTGTCTCTACTTATTTCTGTCCTAATCCTTGACCGATCGACTTATCATACTGATGCTAACGTTATAAATGTGAAAGTTTAGATGGATGTATTTTAGAGTTTGTAGCCTAAACTGCTGAACGGATCTCAATTAAATTTGGCATACAGGTAGAGGATAGTCTGGAAGAACACATAGCCTACTTGGTTTTTTTAATACCACGCGGGCGGAGTCGCGGGCGAAAGCTAGTTTAAAAATACACGTAAAGTTATTCAAAACACTATCACATTCACGTATAGTAAATATATAAACAAGAACATTGTTAGTATATAAAACATTATGTAAATATAATGAGCTGAGATGGATTAGTCTTCACGTACTTCAATAATCGATATAATAGAACTTGAACGACTTCATTCCCATACATAATATAAACAAATATAATACTTAAATCTACATTTTAACATCACTTAAATACTTAAAACTGTAGATATTGGTTAAATTAAACATCTCTCAACTACTTTTAATCATTCGTTAATGATTTTGGTTCGATAAATTGTTGAAATGCGTTTCCGAACTACGTTACTTAAGTTTTACTTCTTTGAAATTTAGTTTAACCTACCACTAATCAATCACTAGGTAATCTTACTTCCTAATCATACTAATATTATAAATGCGAAAGTTTAAGTTAGTTTAAGAGTTTGTAGCCTAAACGGTTGAACGGATCAGGATGAAACTTGGTATTGACGTAGAATATAGCCTGGAAGAACACATAGGCTACTCGATTTTGTATTTTTTTAATTCCCCGTGAACAGAGTAGCAGGAAAAACTAGTATTATAAATGCGAAAGTTTAGATGGACGTTTGTTAGAGTTTGCAGCATAAACGGCTGAACGGAACTCGATGAAATTCGGCATAGACGTAGAGGACACTCTGGAAGATCACATAATCTACACTTTTGTTTATATTAATACCACGCGAACGAAGACGCGGGCGAAAGCTATTGATACAATATACGGAAACTCCAGCAACCCAGCATTTAACCATCAAACAATTGACTACGCTAGTACAATGATATAGTTCTTCAGAATTTACTCACGTTTATTTCCACTTCCCTATAAACTTGTTTCAGCAACAGCGATACTGGGGATTTGAAGACAGGCAATCTGAAACACGCCACTCATTTAATTATCTAAAACATTTATGTTGTTGCACTGAACGAAGAGACAAAATACAGCAAGTAATTAAAAAAATAATCTATCATTTAATAACAAGCAATGAAAACCAATGCTACATTTGCTATATACTTTGCTACATATGCTATACACAGTTGTCTATTATTACAAAGAGTATAGAGTAGGCTCCGAAACTACTGAACAGGTTTCAAAATTTTAACCGCGTTTCGAAAGAAACATTAATTCCGAATAACATGAACTATATTACAATAAAGAGGATTTTTATGACAGAAAAAATATAAGACCGTCCAGAAGTTGGGGCAGATTACTATTATTTTAGAGCAGTTCCTTTTAATGTGTTTATCTAACAACTGACAGTACCGTTTGGTTTTATATTATCTGTACTCTTGAGTACCATCGATAGATAGTTGCATGAAGTAGACATATCGATTATATTGTGGCAGCTTTAATGGATTAGCTGTTCCTTAGGTGTTTATACTACAGGAACACGTCGATAAAAAATTGTTAGCAAATATGTAAGGCTATCAGCGTCATAACAAATTAAAACCTTAGACGAATTTATTATTAAACTATTGGGACGAAACCTTGTATAATGAGAAATTAATTTAAAAAGTCATAACTGACTACAAATCTATTTAATGTGATAATATCTTATGGACATTACAAAGAAACAAACATTTCACATATCAGTAGTAGTTGCAGGCGTCTTTGTCCGCGCGGAAATAAAAATTGTTATAATATAGCGTATGTAACTACCTCAGTGATAACTTAGCTATTTATTGCTGAAAGAACGTTTGAAATAGGCCCAGTAGTTTTTGAGTTATTTCAATACATAAAAAGTACAAATCTATCCTATCATGTTTCATACTATCATACTTTTATAAAAGTATGGATGGATGGATGGATGTTTGTTAGAGTTTGTAGCCTAAACGGCTGAACGGATTTCGACGAAATTTGGTACAGATTTACAGGACAGTCTGGAAGAACATGTAAGCTGCTCACTTTTGTTTTTTTTTAATTCACGCGGACGGAATTGCAGGCGAAAGCTAGTTTATAATATAAGTAAAGATTTAGATATTACCTTCAATTGTTTCCAATGCTCAACAACCACACATCCGAGTACATAAACGGAATAATCGAAGATGACCGAATGTAACGAAGGGTAATCTATTAATTTCGAACAAAAGCACTCTATTAACGCTCGTCAAATATTTAACCTATTTCGTTCGAGGCTCGTACGAAAGTATTCAGTTGTAGTAATTCAATTATCGTTAATTCTATTACAGTAATAAGCCGTCTACAGCGTACGCACACATAGACATATATCACACATGTAAACACAATAAATGTTTATAAAATATCTTTTACTAGTAGAATAAAGTAAAAATAGTCAAAAAAACTGTTACACCGATTCACTATCTAACATTATTTTATTACATAAATACATTAATAATCTAATTCATTTATTAATTTAAGCATTCAAATAACAAAAATAATCTTAAATAAGTAAAACTGCTTTAATTATACTTTTTAACAAAGTTGATCTTGGACCTGTTAGCCTGTCTATTATAGTACATCAAAACACTAAACAAGACACTGGCAACTAATTTTTATTTATAACTTAAAAAAAACTCTAAGGCAACAAGTAAAAATAATGTTTTAAAAAAAACCGTAACGCATATCTTCTATGACAAAAGAAAACTGGCAGCTATCAAATAATCGTTTTTTAAAAAAAAATTACCCTTGTTGTCAATTCTTTGTCGTCAAAAAAAGATACTGGCAACTAATAAACTTATCGTTAAAAAAA
>NW_013527137.1:6648216-6670528 GCF_000836215.1 Papilio polytes
AAAAATCGTACCGTCACTATTCACAGCTAAACAACCACTAGTGTCGACCGTCGGACCGAGTGTAACACAAACCTAAGCAGAGGAACGCTCCAATTGAGTAAGCATGTATCATGCAACCATTAATTAACAATACTTTTGTATATGCGACTGTTAAATACTTATTTGCTTATTCAGATCCGTCTGGTCTATTTGGAATTTAGAAAGCGTTAATTCGATGCATTAGCAATGTAGTTTTTTTTATTGAAACATTTGTATTGGGAACCACACTAATTTGTACAACGCTTCCTAGTTTGTTATATGTTTTGTAATAAACGTTAAGAAACAAGTTATCCAAATAAAACATTGTGAATATAAGCACAAATTGTTTCTACACATCCATTTAATTAACTAAATTAGGTAACGAATTATTTTTTGTTGGTTCTCACAAATATAAGTGTTGTGTGTCTGACGTTTTCTGCCGTCTATTAAACCAATTGATTTGAATATGAGGATTTTTATAATATCGAATACGCACATTAGAAGTAATGTTAATTAACTAGCAAACAATTGTATAAAAATTAATAATTAATTATTCGTATAGTACATTGTAACTATTTGTTGACAAAAATTCCACTTACGTCACTTGTCTTGTGAACCGCTCTAGGGTAGGAGCACACGAGCGACAACGCTCACACACCGCTAAAGCTGTCTCTATACTTGCGCCTCCGGCGGTGGTGCATATTGACCGCTACCTATAAGGTAGGATTCCATTTTCATACGTCACACGATTCTAAAATTATTTAACTATTTTGATCATTAGATTGGAGAACTACAAATTGTCAATTTCCGTGTTGAAGAATCATAGCGATAGGAATATGGCAACGGCTTTACAGGCCCCTATATTTGTAAAAACACAAATGTATCGGTAGATGGTCGCTGTTTCAGAATTACATATATTCTTGTAATAACTACTGATGTTATATAAATATATCTATACTTCTATACTTATATATCTATACTATTATAGTAAATCGTAACACACACTTCTTTGTTGCCTAAGATGTCAGCAATTACACCATATTTTTGAATAATCCTTTTGTAAATAAAAAGCCCTACATTTACGTCACGCTTTAGGCTATATATTTTCTCGCCATTAAACTTAGGGGGTAAATATTTTGGATAAAAACCCTAATGTGGGAAAGAGACCATAAGTTGCTGCCAACATCAAGGAAGCAAGGTGGCCATACTTTGTCATCTGTCATGTCGTTTTGACATTTGCAAATGATAATTTTATTAACAATATAGTAAAATTTTCATAATTTTACGCGGATGAAGTCGTAGGGGAACAGCTTGTTTGTAGTAAAGTACTTACGATAAAGGAATTCAAACAAATTATTTATTACCATTTAACAGTCATCTGTCAAAGAAAAAACACGTTCAATTGTCAGGTATAGCAATTAAGGTCAATTTAAATATAGTGCAATGGAAACAGTGTCCATTGTAAACGATGGTGGACATAGCAAGGTGAATGTAGAATTATATACAGCCACGTGTAGCATTGCATGACCTACAGGTGCTAAACTATACACAACTTGTATTTGTGTTCTGTTGATAGCTTTGTCCACGCAAACATTTTAATTAAACTATCGCTCAACTGTCTTGCGATTGTCGATTATTTCGTAGCCCTCAACTGTTTAGTTGCCTAACTAAAAATCGATTAGTGTCCGCAGCTCCATATAAGCTCATAAGAATCAAAGTGCGACTATACAGTTGTGCGATAGTTTAGTTGTATTCCTGCTCTTATTAATACTAGTCCATCCGCGTGGAATTAAGAAAACAAAACTGTAGTAAGTAGTCTGTGTTCCTCCATACTATCCTTTAAATCCATGCTAAATTTCACTGAGATTCCTCCAGAAATAGGCTACAGACTAACGAACATCCATCTAAACTTTCGCATTTATAATTTTTAGTAGTAGCAGTGCATTTTTTTATCCATTTCTAGAAGATTCCTCTACTTTAATGGTACAAGACAAATGTCTGTTCATTTAAATTGTTTTTAAAATGAAAGAACTTAAGTTAGTAAAACACTACGGTGTTAATTGCTCTTGTAGTTTTGTCAATTAGAAATAACCCGCAAGTGATAAACGTCACAGTAAAGATATTAAACTTAATTCCTAAATATTCAGATGTCTCAAAATACAGGCGTTGTAAAACTGTCTCAAGGTAAAACTTCAAACAATTAAAAACTTCAGAGGAAACGTTTCTGTTACACAAAGTGGTAGTAAATCGATATCGGTTGAATGTAACAAGGTTTCATATGACGTGTTGTGTCTGTTCTACCATACCCTTGTCGTTGGCAGTTGAACAATCATTGTCTGGCCAATTGTGTTATTAGGGTTGTCGATCGTTACATTAATTAAAAGTAATTTTTAATTTGTTACTTACCACAAAATTTCTTTGAATTCGTGAATTATAGAAGTAAATCATTGAGGTTCCTAAACTACATTTGTGTTTTGCTTTTCATGTTTATAGAGAGAACACAACTAATTTTTCTTGTATGAAATCATATCCCTAATTGTGTTATTTCTATTTTATTAAATCAACTTTTATTTTATTGCTACTTATCAATGTTATTGACCGACTTCCCAAAAGGAGGTACTCAATTCGTCTATACGTTTTTTTTATGTGTATGTTATGGCATAACTCCGCCGCTAGAGGACCGATTTTGATAATTCTTTTTTCATTCGAAAGGTAATGCTTGCAGGTGGGTCCCATTTTTTTTGTTTGATTTTTTTATTATGTACTAGCTGTTTCCATGCGATTTCATCTGCATGAAATTATGAAAATTTTATTTTATTGTTTACATCTGTCAAATTATCAATTATAAATGTTAAAATGACACGACACGATGACAACCTTGCTTCCTTGATGTTGGCAGCAACTTATGGTCTCTTTCCCATGTTAGCATTTTTATCTAAAATATTTACCCCCTAAGTTTAATGGCTTTAAAATATATAGCCTAAAGCGTGACGCAAGTGTAGGACTTTTTAATAAAAAAAGAATTATTCAAAAATATCATGTAATTGCTGACATCTTAGGCAACAAAGAAGTGTGTGTTTACGCTTTATTATAATAGTATGGATGTGACTTAGTTAACACAAAAACAATTAAATGACAACCCTATTAAACGAATTCGAGCGGCGTGTGTCGTAACGTTGGCCGCTCTATAACAAACTCATAATGCGATTCGATTCCATTTATGGACTCTCGAACTTTTCCTGTACTCTTTGTTGTGGCGCAAAGGTAACGTTGCATTGCCACAAAGTTAAAAAAATTTTAAACAAGTAAGAGTGGATAGAAGTAAAGAATACAAATTAGAATATTTTAAACTAATGTTTTAGTTCCTTTTTTATAGATGGACAGCTTAGATTGATGGGTGGATGTTTGTTAAAATTTGTAGCTTATTTGGTATAGAATATAATGGAAGAACATATAGGCTGCTCACTTTTGTTTTGTTAATTCTAAAAGCCAGTAACTAATTTAACCGAAACATTCAAAACACAAGGTCAATTAAATTCTATTCAATCAATAAAAAATAGTTCATAAAACATAAAGCACACAACAAATCCGTTTTGCCTTTAATGTAAACTATTTATTTCATTTATTTATAATTACAATAACAATATCTTGATTCGTAAATCATTCACGAAAATCTTGTGGCGTATCAGGGATGCAGAGATTAATGTTAGGGACAAGTTAGTGAAATACCGTAACTCGGGGAACGTTATCTGCCGGCTTGTCACATACTTAGCTCGACTGATTTATTGATATCGCTTTGGTACCAATAACTTTGACTGAGGATAGCGAAATAAGTTTTTGAAATCAATATTGTAGTACACATGCCAGATGTAGAAGTTGCTTGTATACTGGCGTACGTATGCCAGTAAAATCTAATTGTAGCTTGATAGTTCATAAGACCGTACGAGAAAAGTTGCAACTTGCATGTCCATAGCTGTTGCAAAATAAATAATATACATGTCAGTAAGCATTTACACATCAAGTATGCCATGCTACTGCAACATGTATTCCTGTCCTTAAGCGTTAACACAATGGAGGACACACAAAGTGTTTGCAGCAAAGGTAGAGGAAGGTCAAAGAAAGTATTGATGGATTGTGTGTAAGATACGCTTATAATAAGAAGAGTGTGAATTTAGATATTACGGCTGACTGCAGTATACTGTGCCGACCATCCATAGAGACAAGAGAAAGGTGATAATGTCGCGTTTAGACAATGTTTAGTTTTTTAACTCATGTTTTTGAAAGTTTAACTCATACAGACTATTTAATTAAAATTATAACTAAATTCGTACTCTCAGCATTGTCCTAGATTGTTCTACCACTAGGAATTATTATCATTTTATGTTTTGTTTTCTTCAAATTCTATCAAAGTTCAAATATTCTAAGCACTCATTGACTTGGAATTTGAAATAAATACTTATTAACCTTGTCTGGTATTACAATAGCTTTTAAATTTTCGGTTCCTTGAACTTAATTCTAAAAGTTAAATCGGCTTACTCATTAATTACCGCATTTAGAAGGAACCCTGTGTAATGACATAATTACCAATTAGAGCAGAGTTTCCCTTCGCACAAATAATATTGAAGAGTTCATATTACCAAAGAAGTTGTTTCAGAAACATCTATTGTTAGTGAAGAGGTTGTTTCTAAATCTTTTGAAATCCTCTTAGTGTTTCTGTTTATATCTAAGTATATTTTTGTTTCAATTTTAAAATCGAATGACAAATATACATTGCGTAAGTTTTGCTATTAATTTTTTGCAGTTATTGATTCAAAGTGAACTGTTTGTTTTAGATTGCCAAATTAAATACATACTTTGGTTTGAAACGAATTGTATTTTTTTATTTTTGTCTCGTTGTTATATTATCTATCCCATGTATTAAATATGAATATTTTGAAGTAAAGCCAACAGTTACGTTTGTCCATTTTCATTATACTAGACACTATTTAAAAAACAAAACAAAATTTTCCAAAACTTGTTAGCAGACTTGTTTACTTAGATTTATGACCGTCGGTCGGAAATTGCCTTTATGGAGATTTACGCGGCCAAATAAATAATCCACTTTGACAACTCCTAGTGGAATATATTAGGCAAAGTTTTAATGATACACGCTATTTAATATAGCGTATGCGAAAAACACTGATGTTTAAAATCAAAGTAGGATGAATGAAGAAGTAAAAAGATTTTTTTTACTTAAAAACAGAACACGATCGAATTTAAAATCCAATAATACTTGTGATTCGTGAACATTTTCATAGAATACTTACTTGAAGACGAACTTGAAATGATTTTTTTACAAAATTAATGTGTTATTTAATGATTCATAACTTGAATTAGAAAGACCCTAACATAAAAAACTGTTATATTTCATGGTTAGTAAAACTAACATGTTATTTTATATAAACAAAAATTTTTGAAATTCCAAAAAATACATTACTCTTTCTTTTATTGTGTTCTTTTCAGTCCAAGTATATAAAACATTTTAAATAATCTTAAACTTTTTACTTTCAGTGTCCATTCTATTATGTTTTTAATCTATGTCTTTGAGGAAGCAATATCAAAGTTATTGCATCAGAGAGTCTCCTTCGATAGCTTTCGCTGCACACGCCCATTTCAAAGGGGTATTGACTGAGCTGTCTAAATTACAACTCAAAATTCTACTTCTTTAATGTAGACTTATTCAATGTCTTTCAGTTTGTAGAAATGACGTCTACGAAGTGCTACGACTATGTGTATCTATACTAATATTATAAAGAGAAAAGATTGGCATTTTTGTATGTATTGAAATAACTTAACAACTCCTGATTCGATTTTAAAAATTCTTTCACCATTACAAAGATAATGTATCTAAATTTACATAAATTTCAAGATGGCGAAGTCGTGATAAACAGTTAGTTAAGATATATTCGGTTATTAATTTATTTTTATAAAATGCAGACAAGTATCGTAACTTTTCACTTAAGATGAACATTTCTAAAGTAACTTTCAAGAACAATATACTAAATTGTCCGCGTCATATAAGCACAACAATCTCTGTTAGTGCTAGAATAGGCAAGACGTGGAAAAATTAAATTTAACGCCTGCCATTCCAACTAACGTCACGAGCTTCATCTTAATACTCTTTAAAAGCTTTTGTTCTCGAGAATCATGTCACCGTCAAATTAAAGAGAACTAACGACCCAGCTTGACGTTACGATGGTGACAAATTCTCAGAGCAATAGCTTTTAAACTTTCCTACTTTAGAGTAATTTCGTATAAGGTTCATTCTTTAGTAGACAAATAATGTGGGTCTCCAAAAACTAGAAAACAAGTTCCATTTATGTTTTAAAATTATTAGAACTGTCAATAACTAAAGCCTGTAAGCAATTTTAGTAGTTCGAAGTCCACTTTTCAATTGCAACCGCAAAGCCATCTGCAGTTGCTCGATACAAGCTTTTGCAATAATTGCTTTATGATTTACCAAAGAATATGGATCGTATAGACTAGCCAATTATATGAATTGTGTTACAAATAATGCTTTTATATCAAAGTAAAATGTTCACATATTGAAAATCCTTTCGCAAGAACATGAATAAAAGATAAATAAAGGCAAACTTTCATGTATAACTTATTCACACTTTAAATTCCGACAGAGAATCTTTTACAAGTAGTGCAGATGTTACCGCTTGTTTTCAAATAAGGGGTTGTATTTTTGAATATAGAAAAGGCGAGAATATAAGAAAAGTATCGAAGAATATCCTCTCAATAATATTGAAGCTGATACCAAAATGTAGGAAAAGTTAGTCCGAAACAAGAAATCTTTCTTGGTCTATACATTTATTTTTATACTAATACAACTTCTTTAAAAAATAAAATAAATAGACATTTTTAAATGTATGTAAGTACATAATATTAATTTTCAAGGATCGGGAAAAAGTTAGGGTATAAAATGAAATGAAAATAGCATTTGTACCAATAATATAACATTTTATGGTATTCATTTACGTTAAACCTCAAAGCTGTAATGAAAATGCATTTAAATAATTTATGGAATACTTCAAAAGTGTCATGAAATAGGTATTGACAGCTACATTTTCTTGAAAAAATCTGTTTATCTTGAAGCAGGGAATTGGATGTGTATTGAAAAATATGAAAAAAGCAGATGGCATTAAAAGCATACTGGACATACATTACAGTCCGACTGATTGCCCTTTCAGAGAATTCCGAGATAATGAACTTTCCGTGGATTCCTGGGGATTGGTATGTTCAGAATCTCGTCTAAGATTTAAAAGTCATATATTGTTGCCACGTATATAATTAGTTAAGCATGTTCAAAAATGTATAATCTATTCACAATCACACCCCTTCCTCTTCGCCTCTTGTAATACACAGTTCTACCCCTTTTTGGGCAGATGCAAGTGTACTCGTTTTAAAAGGGACTTTAGTACATTGTACTCTGTTAAACGACAAAATTATATGATTTTTAATTAACGTGATGGTCCGCTTGTTGTTTTTAGGGTCCACTGGATTATAAATCTACTTTGAGACTGGCTAAAGGGGTTTCAAGGACCCACACCGAGCATATATGGGTCGATTCTCAGATCCAGCCGCTGCCAAGATCGGCGATGAAACGTTTGCACGGTTGGGTGAGGGCCGAGGACTTAGCACAGACTCTGTGGGAAGCGGAGGTTACAATATTTGATGTAAGCATTGATTATTTTATAAATTGCTCTATGATTTTTACAGGCGTCTTTGTTGTTAGGGTGTAGAAGTTCTCCTAAGGTTATATATTTGATTTTTAGGATAATAACGGTGGGACAATGTCCATATCAGATATCCAGTTTGCTTACTACCCAGTGCTGCAGATGTCATCATTCTGCAGAAAAGTACTATCTTATTGTTATATACTGGAGAGAGCAGAAGACTTTACAGTAAGTGTATCTTGTTACTATATGAACTAAGATCTAGGTTTGTGGTAGAATATTATATACGACAACAGTCAAATAACAAAATTTGAACCCACGATCACGGAATCCAATTTTGTAAACATAGTACTCTTAATAATTATGCTGTTGGCGTAAATCTCATGCTTGTTTTTACAGGTGGAACATCAATGGGAAAACTTTGTATTTACCATACCACCAGAGGGTTGGCGAGCACGGTACCACATTTACTCTCCAGGTTTGAAGTATGGCGGTGGACAGCAACACCGTCCTACTTTATCAAAAAATGGTAAGAAGAAGAAAATATTATTTTCTAACTTGTCATGTTATCCTGAAATATAATTTAATTTTAACAAAACTAAACAAAACATTAAATCTTGTGTGATTTTTTATTATACCGTTAAATTTCCAGGTTGCTACCTCGTACGGCTGTATTACATAGGCGCATGGCGCTGCGTGTGGGTGAGCGACCAGATTCCAGTAGACGCGACAGATTGTCCGCTGCTGCCGTTCGCACCCTACTTCAGTCAAAACGCGAAACAGTCAGCTCAGGCCAAGCCACCAGCTCCCTTTATGTCCAACCCTACTGTTATACTGTGGCCCTTATTGTTATGCAAGGTATGACATGAATCTTATGCTTTCTTTTAGTAACTTGGATCACAAATACGTCACTGCGCTTAAATATCTAGCGTGTTTGATTGGCCTCTAAAATTATTATGAGGAAACAATATTACCAGGCCCTGTTAAAACTGGCTGCTCCCAGCATGGAAGATGTGGATACTCCTTTCACTGAAGATGAAGTGCTTCCTGAATTCGATATTTTACATGCTCTCACTGGGGCATTGAATTTGACCTACACTTACGATGGTAACATGAAATTTGTATATTTAATAAAAAGACAATATTGGTAATATTTCAAAATGTTAGACTTTCTGTCTTTGTTGGTAATGAAAGTGTTATTGCTGTACTCTATTTAGATGCTGATCAACTATGGAAACTAATTACTTCAGAAGTGCCACTATTCTCGTGGGATGACGACGATGATACTCTAGCAAGCGCCATTCGGCCTAAATCAAAGAAATCTAATGTGAAGGAAACTGCAGTATTTAGGGTAATAATTAAATGAAAATTTATCAGGCAAACGCAATTGTCTAAAGATCATTTGAAATACAAAACTTTATATGAGTAAATAAACATTTTTTAAATCTTACAATACTATTTCAGCATAGGTCAATTACATCACTTTTTATTAAAGACACCAGAGAATTGCCTCCATATTTTCTACCTGGTATAACACCAGCTTTTGAGATGAGTCTATTAGTGACTATGGCAAGAGATTTGCCGATAAAGAAACCATTACCTGAACCAGGTGAGGATAACTTAAAAGAAGGTTTGACTACTATAGGTTGTACTTAAATTTGTTTTAATTTCAGAGGTTGCTCTATGGAAACAATATCGATGGGTAGATTGGGCTCGGAATCACGGACTGTACGAGGCTTATGATTGTCCTAGAACGAAATTTGTTAAATTAAATGGCTTGCTAAAACTATCGCAGGCTCCTCACTTGTTGGATGTTCAGAGCACTGATTCGGTAAGTATTGGTTGAATAGAATAATGGTTGAATTTGTTTAATATTTACTTCCGATTGACTTACTTTCCGACTGAGATGACGTAAGATAGAGTTATGTGGAGGACAAAAACCTGTTGCGCCGACCCTACGGGAATAGGATAAAAAGGATGATGATGATTTACTTCCGAGGTTCTATCAATTTTACTTTTAATTTGTCGTGTTAAATTAGATGCCTATCTAAAATGTGAACTTTATTTTTTCATTACAAGAATCGATTTTTGTCAGTTTAGTTTTTTTTATTATGTTTTTAATTCCTTTTAACGATTTTGTACATTGTACAGATAACATTTGGTTTCCGAGAAGAACAAGGTAAAACTAACCCTGCGGTAAGGAATACTTCGTTCGATATATTTTGTTAAAACAACATGTCACACGTGGTTTTCACTTGAATACGACTTGAGAAACTTAATTTTATTTCATTGTTTATTTGTAGGTCAAGAAGGGTGGTAAAGAAGGCACCCGATCAGCTACAAATCAGACAATGTCTCCGCAACTCAAAGAGGAATTACGGGAATGGGTTAAATTTGATACGGTAACAAATTATTTTGCAAACATTTCAATAAATAACGAAGGGCTCCAATCACGGGAAGAGAGTCGGAAGAGTAATTTGGGTTAAATGAAAAATAAACCACTTTTAATTAAACTATAGAATGGATGGTACTATGACATTATTATTGACTTTTTCTTTCAGATAATGAACGTCTTGAAGAACATAAGTATCCTATGTTATCCGTCAATGTTTCAACTTAGTTCCATAGCCAGTAATCCTCCGATTCACGTCACGAAGGCACCTCCAAACAAGCAGCTTGATATCCCTGCGTCTAAAACATCGCCACTCTACCTTCAAATAGACGGACCTGAAGAAAATGTACTTAAAATATCTTGCGGCATGCTTCACCCTCGAGTGTTTCTTCATGCGGGTCATCCAATAGACTGTTACATAGAACCTGGTTACGTGTTTATTGAAAAGTTTAAATGGTTCGATGAATGTGAATTGCCCAAACCAAAAGCATTTTTACAGACCCGAGGATATGATTCGACGGAAGTGTCGTTTGAGCAAGGGAGACATTTTTGTAGGTAAGTTTAATAAATCACAAAGAACATTTTAGTATGTTGAAATATTCAAATAAATGTAATAATTCAGATTATGGATTCATTCGAGAGTGCCATGGCACGTGATGACACTGAGCGAATCTACAATATGTGTGGGCACCAGGGATGTTGTCCAAGTGGCCGCTATGCACGAGTGTCCGTGGGCAGCGAGGTTCCTAACCGGCCTCGGCTTGGCGTTTCAGAATTTCGTACGGATAAGTAAATCTGCTACAGTTGTAAATACATCCGATAAGGACTTTTACAGGTACGCTTATTCACTAAAACGTAAATAATCTAAATCCAATCCCTATCACAATAGTGTTAATTCAGTTAGTGATAAATTTGTAGATCGTACCAACCTGACATGGATTGGAATCGTCAGGAAGTTGGTTACGACAAGGGTTTACTTCACTGGATGTTCCGTCAAGCGTTACAAGAAACGTTGAGGAAAAAATTGGCACCACACGAATATCATTTAGTTTGTACATTTCTGCAACGCTATCTAAAAGACCCTGATTTTGGATTATCCAAAAATATAAAGTCTTATATTTCGACGACAAAATGGCTGGCCAATGATCCGTGTGACTGTTTGATGCCTGAATCTGAGGAATTAGAACTTTACAGATTTCACTATACCGAAATTGTAAGTATCACTCATTTCAAGATATAGTTAGATAAAATAATATTTAAAAATCAAATAGTTGGAAGGATAGGTGTTGGAAGCATGATTTTTGGCTGTTGATTCTCAAAATATTTTGATACAAACATAAAATTGCTGGCAATGCATCTGTTATTTCTCTGGTATTGCGGATATCCATGGGTGTCGTAACGTGTCCCGTGGGTAACTTGGTGTTTCTGCCGCATGTTTGAATCTCTTATGAGATTTGACCCAAAAAGAAAACGTATTTCATTGGTTAGTTATTATTCAAAACAATTTCAGACACCTGAAGATACAGGCACGGAATCGAATAAACAAACCATCTGCGAAATCGCTGAAGACCACTTATCCTGCGGCCATCTAAAAACCATTAGAGAGATGAAAATAAGACAACAAGAAGCGGCGAAAAAGATACAAGCGCTTTGGAGGGGATTTAGGACGAGGAAAATTATCGATGCTCGCGACACTATCACCCCTGAAATTATGAAATGTGTAAGTTAATTTTATAACAAAATCAACGAGATAAGGACAATATTTCGGAATTTAACTTTTAATCTTCACTTTTCAGTTGATGGATAGTGCATTTGGAAATCTGGAAGCTTTATCAGGATTGATGAATGAGTTCTTTATTATGTTTCCTGGTACAAAGCATGCGTATTCTGTGTCCTCCGCATTAACCGGGACATGTGGTTTAAAGCAACACATTGGCTCTACTCATTTAACTCCTCAATGCGTTTGGATCCCATACTTCCAAGCCGTGTTCTTCTGCCACGCCCCTGTCAAAGTCCACCTTGATCTCCAAAGTATTGTCGGAATGGTTAAGATTAATTCTATAATAGAAGTTTATAATAATGACACAGCATCTCTGTTACCGCAAGTGTATAATACTCATTTCACTTATCATTTCGATCCAAATAATAATGGGTAAGTTTTAACCTTGCTTCTATAGAAATAAGGGTGTATTTGTGCAGTAATGTGTCTTTGTGTTTATAGATATACTATCATCGGTCATGGATCTCTGAGACAACCGCTTAATGTACATTCCGAGGCCCATTGGCAATTGAACGTAATGTCCAACATCGCCGACAACTTTCACATGTGTGACAACGATGTCGATGGCTGTAAGGAGCTATCTGTTCCATCGGCTAATAAAGTACATGTTGATGAAATATATCTACCAAATGAAAGAAATATCTTAGGTGGACTACAAATTTCTGTACATAAACAAGAAACGATTTGTTTTAGAGCTTCATCTACAACACCAGATGTAAGTTATTTTAGACATACTTTCATTAACTAAATGACAGTCCTCATTGCTCTGTTTACTTAATATGAGTTGAATCTCGATTTTTTAACTTAAATTAATCTTAATAATGATTTAGATGCGAAAGTTTAGATAGATGGATGTTAGAGTTTACCACCTAAACGACTGAACGAATATCGATTAAATTTGGCATAGATGCAAAGTTTGTAAGAACATGTAGGCTACTTATTTATTTTATTCCACGCGAATAGAGTCGCAGGCGAATGCTATAAATTACTTTTAATTAACAGCTGGAAATGGTAGCTATACTTAAATCGAGGAATCGTAGTGGCGTTATAGAAGAAGTGGCGAGGTACACGGGCAGAGGGGAGTTGTACTGGCCGTACATCAAATTGCAAGGAGAAGCGAAACCAACGCTTAAATCTATATTATTGGCTGGTTCGGTAAAATCATTAATTGTTGTTGATTAAAAAGGTATTTTTATAACTAACTGTTCTATAAATGCAAATCCATGGTATTAAAAATTGATGTTTCTCATATGTACAACTTCATAAAATTTTTAACTGTCTTCTTCTCGGCTTCGTATCCATCGTATTATTAATTAATAATTATATATATCTTTATTTTCTTCCATTATTATAAATTTAACAATAGAACGGGTGAATGTGACATAAATAGAGTTCTATGGGACTAGTTGAAGACGACAAAAAGACAGTTTTGAAGGAATTTCTTTCAGTTCCATATAGCTGTTTCAGTTATTATCTATCAAAATAGTTAGCAATAATATACTTTTTTTCAGTCTCCCGGTGATTCCAGCATGCGAACAACACGTAGTGTCAGAAGTAGTAAACCCACAAACGTTATACCCAAACACAGATCTACATTTAAGGTAGATAAAAGAAGAATATAAACTTATTATCAAATGTTAGCGTGGTGTAGACATGTTATGAGGAGGGATGAATCGCATGTAACAAGAAGGACGTTAGTTATGAGTGTGTACACCGGTAGAGGTAGACCTAAAAAGATAAGGCAGGATTGCGTGAATGATGACACGATCAATAAGAGAGTGACTGAGATGACAGATGATAGAGTTATTTGGAGGAAGAAAACCCATGCACTGACCCTCAGGGAGGAGGATAAGATAGAGGAGATGATGACATTTGATATCAAAAAACTATTTTTGCACTACGTACATGTATTCTTTGTTGCTAATTTTGTAATTGGTGTAATTGTCTTTGTGAATTACATTATTTTAGTGAAATTTTTTAATTTTTTTTTTAGATACGAGACACCAGTTTAGTACGAGAGATGAAGACTTACATGATAGAGTAAGGTTTTAAAATTTTATTAAATAAATTAAAATACCGAAAACTATCTTACGTTGCGAGGTTAAGCTAACGTTAACCCTTATCTTGGTTTGAAATAAAACATAATACAGTAGATCGATAACTCAAACCTCGGTAACTTAAAAAAACTCAATAACTTCAAAAAAATAATATGTTCTCTTCTCATCAGAGCCCAAAACCTATATAACATAGACCCTTGTTAACTTTAAACCTCTATAACTTAAATATTTTTTTGTTTCCCTTGGCCTTAATTTATCAAGGTTCTAATGTAATTATTTTTAACTAATGTCTTTAAAATTCCTGAGTATTTATACTAATATTTTACAACAAGCAATTCTTTAGTACCGATTTTAGTTTTGATGCAGTTCTTTTTGTCAGAGTTCGAGCACCAAAAGGATGGCCACTCACGATATCACAATGGAGAAGGGTCATCGAAATTCAGGGTCAATCGGGGTACAAAGATATGCCCAGAAAAACATTAAGAGAAAAGGTTTAATGAATTATTTTAATAATTGTTGATGCTAATTTCACACTCTACATTTAATTTCAATGTAAAGTACTTATTAGAACATGCGTAATATTTCCAACTTTATAAAGTTTATAACTTTACAAGTGGATTTGACGGTGGAGGAACGCATAGGAAGAGGAAATATCTTTTTTATTTGCGTCTCCTTCCACCGTCGATTAAGGGCAGCGGTCACTACGCCATTCAGGCGGTTTCAAGTGGCCGCTTGTTAGTTTCCCACCTTATAATATAAAAAAGACGCCATTACTGCTGCAGTTAGAGGCAAACCATTTAAATCTCTGAATACAGCAGTTACACAATATCCACTAAGCAACTTGACTATACTGACTGGCAGCAGGAATTAACATACATTAGCAAATACACATGCTTAAAGATATAGCAAAAGTGTAAAGTACTTATCAATGTTATTGTAGACATCATTTCAATCAAGTCTCAAAGATAAGTTAGACAGTCCGAGAGTGAACGATCCATTGCCCGGTGACGCGTACATCGAGATGGAGTGTTCACTGACAGTTGACTCCGGGTCGACTGCGCGCCGCGACGACTCCAGGGACCTGGAGTTTATTGCTGCAGCGAGGTCCTGGGACGCCAAAGATTCTGGTAGAAACGCTAGAGGCGCAAAGATTAGGTTAGTTGAACTAAAACATTCTTTGTGGTCAAACGTGGCTTGTAAATAGAACTGCAGGAAAGCAACGTAAAGTTGTAAATGTTTTTTTTTTGTTGTAGAAAAGAATTTCGAGATGAATACTTGGATATGCCTACTCCTCCTGTTACTGAAATTGTTGATGGCAAATCTAATGAGGTTGCTCTTTTTATAATTTAAATGTATTTCGAAGTTTGTAGGGATATTGAAATTAAATGGTCTTTTTCCAGATATCTGATTTTGTTTTTACCGACGAAAGTCAAGGTAAGATTTTTAAAATTACTTGTCCAAGAAAAACTAGAATCAAAGTATTTTATTTTATTTCCAGATGCACCGTCAAGTCGACAACTGCCCACCCCAGCTTCTAGCAGTCCTGGTATTGTTACATTCATTTGTAAAAATCTCGTAGATCTAAACCCAAAAAGAAGACAATTGGGACATATCAAGAATCGAAAACTTTTAATACAATGATTTTAACAAAGTTTCAGCTGTACGAATAGAAATTAAAAAGGATGACCGTAAGTCTTCAAGTAAGATGTTAGACGTTGAAGATGGAACTAAATACTTGACTATGCCAGATGTGTTGAAAGACAAATTCAAGCCTCTAGATTTCATAGATTTATGTACGAGAGAACAAACTGAAGATGAATGGTAAATAAACTTCTAGATAAGAATTCAACCATTATATCCATGTATAACCAAACGAGCGGCTCCCTTATCTCTGTAGGAGAAGATTGGACAGTTGGGAGATATTTGCATCCAAGAATTTACTTAGGTATAACAACCTAAGTAAATTCTTTCAGCTAAATTTATTCCTGATCAGTCTATCTTTTTCAGTATTGTAATAACACCAGAAATGGCAGAAGCTTCCAGAATGGCGCGCGACGCGCAGTTGGAGGCGGCTATTGAACGCATGAATCAACTCCAAGCTTATTACGAGACTAATATATTAGAAGTGCAAAAGACGCGATGTGATGTACTTGAGAACCTTTTTGTTGGTAAGTATTTCAACACGTTATTGTAAATATTTCTAAACAGCTGGATAATTTTTATAATCATTTACTGTTTTGCGTTTTATTAGCAGAATTTCACATTTAAGTTATGGTTATGTTCTAATTTCATTTACTATGCTTAAAACTCCATAAGATTACATTTATTTGTTAGCTTCTTGTTCACCTTCATGTTTTTTGATTTTGATCTGATGTGAGCTAATCGTAGCGTTTTCACTACTTCTACTAAAGCTCTTTTAACGTTGCTTTCAGATTCGCAGTGGAGTCAGGGTTTAAATGATGCATTAGAGGCAAGGGATCTAGCCCTGACTTTGCTGGAAACAAATAAAAATGCCTCTTTCACACGTAAGAAGCACGAGTCGAAAACAAAATAGAAGTTTCTACCTTTAAGACATAGTTAGAAGAATATTTTATGTTCCGATAAGGTGAAAATGTTAGTTTCTTCCTTCAATAAATAAATAACATAATTTTTTTTGTTTTTATTTCACATATTCACTTTCTTGTTAATCTAAAGCCCGCTATACACACTCAGTTTTATCCAAACAGTTAAAGCGTCCAATCTAACATAACTGGGAACATTTCAGTTAGAAGAATTTACAAAACTGTTCCATAAACGAAGCGTGTGTAGCGGACTTTAAGTCTAAAAGACGTTAGATGTTTAAAATGCTCAATTTAACAACGAACCAAGCACTTAAATGATAAAACATCAGAGCATTTTATGGTTTCATTAACTAAGATATTACTTTCTCATTACTGTCCGAAGTGTCTCGAAATGGAACGTTCATTATGAGAAATGTTACATTAAAGTATTTCAACAATTTTGTTCAAAATGTGCCTTAGGTCAAATAGAAATGACTTATTTTCTAGTAATTAAGGATACAAGTAGCTCAATTTCAGAAGTTATAATAGTTATCAAAATATGTAAATACACTTTTAAGATTATAATGGAAGATTTCTTAACAGTCAACTTTGTTAGCGTGTCTTACGCACAATGAATGTAAAAACCTTATTTTCGGAATGAGTTTTCTTTCTATTTTTCTTTGCGATAATTTAAAAAGTTTGAGGCATTGTAAATTACGAACGTGAAGTTAATAAAGCACGTTACACCCCCGTAGTCACGCCCCCCAACGTTTACTGCATTTTGATGAGCCTGCTAATGTTGCGTCTCGTTTTCTATACAATGTAACTCGCGTTTTCAGCAATCAAAATACTTATTTAGATGCAAATTTTAAATGAAAAATATGTTTTAGTTATGACTAAATTTTCAAAAACACATACAAATTTAATACTATTTCTATGATTTGTTAAGAAATTAAACATTTAGAAATAAACTGCGTTACAAGGTCATATATTATTTACTAGGTAAAGAAAAACCCACATAAACGTTTATTGTCATTTCAATACCGTATATGAAACATAAAAGATTGCATAAAGTTAGAAGATATTCAAGAAGGTCTATTGAGGAGAATAAATAACTTCTCGTGGCGTTTGAGTGGCGGCATAAATCTAGCTGTGTGGGTAATTGCAAAAGTTTTCTTGCATCGAACGTATATATTTTAGTTTATACAATATTATCTAATCTTTAATATTCCCTCTCTGACAATAAAAGTGTTTTGCGCCTGATTTTTTTCATTAGCAATATTCCTTTTTGTAAACCGCTAAGGTCATTGCTAGTATAGAAATTTTTGGTTGATCTGCAAACTAATATAAACTATTCCATGATATACATTATCAGAAACTTAATGTCAAATTAATTTGTATAATATAAGTAAATTCCTAATATCGTGCGTGTGTAAAATTTTATACAACATTTGAAACTGTTTTCACATCAAAGCTCTTTTGATCTGAAACATTAGTATCGATGTTGAGGAAATTTTCGTATTTGTTACGGAAAGTAAAGGAAATAACAAAGTTCCTCAGAATTTCCGGAATACATTGTTACGTGGTAGATAAAGGGAGAAAATAACGATGTATTCATTTATATTGTGTTTTTTTACACTTTGTAATACGGAGTAGCATTTTTTTTAATATACAACATTTTGGAATTCGCTGTTTATACGATAACTATACCTGCAGTAACATCTTCCCACTTTTATATTTGCTTGCGCCTGTCATTTGTTACAGTTGATCTTTTTTTATCTTTTGCGGCATAAATAATTCAGGCGCTCCTGAAACAAAGTTTTTAGTTTTGTTTGTTCAGATAACTCTTTCATGTACGATTTATCTGTTTAATTATTGTTAAATTATCCTTTACATTTACTGTTAAATGTCACATATTTTAATTAATTTCTTTAACAGTTAGTAACTTCTTGTAAATTCGATTAGATTCCGGATTTTGTTTATAAACTTGTGTTATGATAGAAAACATTACCACAAACTCGTACAGATTCATAAATGTCACGCTGGTGACGTCACAGTCGGCCTCGCTGTCTTGTTGCCGTGCCACCTGTTTAATACATTATCAACTTTGATGCACTTTTGTTTATTTTATTCATTTCTACAGATTTTATCCGATACGTTTATTTTTGATAGTGGAACATTTAATACAACTTACGTATGGGTGTAAAATGGAGACGAAAATATTGCGTATTGATCGTTTACAGCAAATTTTTGAATGACTTTCGCGTGAATTATAATTATAAGTAATCCTTTGCCCGCGAGTATCAGCACGGAAACAAATAAAAATGGGTATCCTATGTTTTCTTCCATACTATGCTCTACTTCTAGGTCAGATTTCAGTGAGTGTTTAGTTCCCATCTATAAAGTTAGATTTATCATTTCCGTTGTTATTATATTAATATTAAATATTACAGTTGAGAGTTTTAAACAATATTGAAATCAATTGAGACTGCCAGCCGAGGCCGTTCACACAAAAAACCTTGTCGTTCTCAAACCGTCGTTAGCTGTCTTTGTTTGACCAACGATAACTTTGTTCGATTGTTAGATTGGGAAATTAATAACTAATGTAATTGTTAATTGTTTATATAAATACAATTTTATATCATAGTTAATAACAGATCGTGAGTCTAAGAAAAGTTAGACGAAAGTAATTAGTTACAAATCTTACTATATTAGACTGTTCACATGGGCCTTACCATAAAATAAAACTAGGAAATCAAGCTTAAATATTCTTCAATACTTCAACTATTACTTCGACTAGCTTCCGATACAGATTTTTGACGGTTCCTATATACTACGTTTAATAAATTGAACATACAAATGGTAAAATATTATAACAAAATTGTATATTCTTAGATGCTGCGCACTCTATAAATTTGATCACATTATCTATTTTCAATGTATTGAATAGTTCATCTCTTTATAAAATACGAGCTGTTGCCCGCAACTTCGTCCACGTGATATTAGAAAACATAAGAACTATATAAATAACAAAAAGCTACGTATCCCTCGGGAACCGGACATTTCTTGGGGATGAATCTTATCCCATGTGTACTTCAGACTTTGTTTTATATCTATGCCAATTTTCAATAAGATATGTTGAACCGTTGCAGAATGATCGAGTAAACATTAAAAAACTAAATTATTGAATCCCAAGGGAACCGTAACTATTCCCGGGATAAAAAGTAGCCTATGTGTTCTTCCAGACTATGCCCTAAACCTGTGCCAAATTTCATGAAGATCCGTTAAGCCGTTTAGGCTACAAACGCTAACAAACATCCATCCATCCATCCATCTAAACTTTCGCATTTATAATATTAGTAAGATTATCTATTGCCCATAAAAACAATCGCGGGATATAAAAAGCTTAACTTAAAAGGATGCGTAGAAGGAAGAAGGAGCGCGCGGAGAATATAAGCTAAAGGAAATTAAATCAAAAACTGAAAATGAAAATTGATAAATTTATAAAAGTGATTTAAAAAAAGGGAAAATAACATATAAACAGCCTGGCAATGATTGTAAGAATTTATTGAAGATTGAAAAATTATTTACAAAAAGAAAAAAAAATAAACTGAAATAAAAAAAAAACTATAAAAAGTAAAGACGTATCAAAGAGGCTAATCACATCGCCAATAAGTTGAGTAGAGCATTTGTAGAGCCGTTCTAAACATGCTTTGTAACAAACATCCATCCATCTAAACTTTCGGATTTATGATATTAGTAAGAAGTTAAATGTATAAAGTCTATTACAACTCAACGGCTTTTTATTATAGATAACATTGCCTATGTTTTTTACCCGGCACAGCCTCAGAACCTTTCACGGCTAACCGGTCCGGTTACTTCCTGTCCGTACTAAATGTCGACCTATATCCGCCTACGAATGTCCACACTCGCGACATGTTACATGCAAACTATGATACATTATTATCGTTTATTGCATAAGTTTGTGAAGGAAACATTTACGTTAATGTTAGAAGTGATTAAATTCAGTACGTCTGATTTCGACGTTAAAGCATACTGTTCCGACCCTCTAAAGGGCGACAATATGGACAATATCGACTAAAAACCCCCTGGATGAACCTCAGGTGCGATTTGAGGGTCCCGGGATACCGGTGGAACGCACCGGAACCACCGTGTTCTTTTCGTCGCTGCTTTTTTTTACTATTTAGTACCAACTAAATTAAAACTATCAGAACTTAGTGTTTGTAGTGTACTTATCAAAATTTGACATTAACCGTATTCTTGAAAGTTAAAAATTATAGTGAACTAGCTTTCGCTCGCGACTCCGTCCGCGTGGTATTAAAGAAAAACATAACCGAGTACCCTATGTGTTCTTCCAGACTATCCTCTACATGTCTACCAAATTTCATTGAGATTCGTTCAGCAGTTTAGGCTACAAACTCTAACAAACATCCATCTATCCATCTAAACTTTCACATCATACTTCATACTAATATTATAAACTAGCTTTCGCCCGCAACTCCGTTCGCGTGGTATTAAAGAAAAACATAACCGAGTATCCTATGTGTTCTTCCAGACTATCCTCTACATGTCTGCCAAATTTCATTGAGATCCGTTCAGCAGTGAAGGCTACTTTCACATTTATAATATTAGTAAGATTTAAGATTTCAAATGTTACAATGTTACACCAGTAAAACAATTTGCTATCTCCATCTTTCTCTAGATGTATGAAATGTCACTTTTAACATAGGTAGGGCAATGGTCAATCATCATCCACTTGCCCTTATCCCTTATGGAGGGTCGGCACAGTATGTGCTGCTCTTCCATACATCTCTATCAGCCGTCATGTCATATATTTTTATATGAATACTTACCATATATGTCAAACGTATACGTTCATGTACGGAAGTCCGTAACATAGCTTCTAAGTTGAGCAAGTTGTAATTATGTATCCTTTTTTAACTTAATATCTATGTAATCCACTTCCCGAATGATTTGAATAGTTAACTTTTGCTGCTCTAAACGGGTTTTTACTGACTTAAATTCAATTATACAAGATTTTAATCGTGAATTGGGACGCGATATAATAAATACTGTTTCCTCGTGAAAAGATATCTTATTTTACTCATTAATAATGTATCTACTATTAGGTTTTTGAAAACGGTGTAGTAATTTTTGAGTCTATCCGTGCGTATAAAAGAAGCATTATACATTTTTATATTTCAAAAATACATTTTTTAACTTAACTTTGTGTAAAATGTATTGTAATCATCCTTTTTTAATATGAGAAAGTAAACGAACAGTCATAACATCAAGGTGAGCAATGATGCCCATGGATGTCTATGTAAAACCAGATAAACTGCAAATACGTTGACCGTCTATACTTCTTGCTAAAATTGCCTTGTTCCGTTATCTATGACATCGTTTGTAATATTTTTTTATTTAAATATTATAATGAGAAATACAACTTAATGGTTTTTCATGACTTCATAAATATTTATTTAAATTAACTTATGCGAAATGTAAATTCGAGATCGTAAAAAACAAAATCATAAACCTCTTCTCTTACAACTTTCATTTCGAAATATATTTTGTAAGATTTCATTTATATTTTATTTTATCAAAGTAAGAGTTGCAAAATAAAAATATACGGTAATGATAAAAATATAGTATACGCTTAAAATCGAAATAAACAATTGAATAAGTTACAAGCCGAAAAAATGATTGTTCTTCGTGTAAAATTTATGTTATAAAATAAAAAAAACACACTTTCAAATAAGACATTTTTATTTTATTTTATAAAA
>NW_013527137.1:6670680-6685808 GCF_000836215.1 Papilio polytes
TAAGCTTAAAATCGAAATAAACAATTGAATAAGTTACAATACGAAAAAATGATTGTTCTTCGTGTAAAATTTATGTTATAAAATAAAAAAACACACTTTCAAATAAGACATTTTTATTTAATTTTATAAAAATCAATTTACAACCGAAAGTTTGTTATCGAAGATATATTATTACAAACATAAAACGTACCAATACTTAAAATAATTGTTTCAATGCACAGTTTGCAACAGCAACGTAATATTAAGGTCAATTGCAAAATGAACCGAGAATGGTGAAAGTAGTCCTTACACGCCAATATATCTTGAACTACCCCTACCACATCGATTGAATCAAGTATAGCTCGTTGTTATCAAATGTTATTAAGACCGGAGCTCTAAGTTTACTGGTCGAATTGCATATCGAATAGCTAAGTAAAGGTATGTCTCGTTTGCAGTATTTGTGTAGATAATTCTAATCAGATTACGGGATTTTATAATAACTGCAATTATTGTTATTATTACAGTTAAAATGATTATTAAAGGAACTTCTTAATTATTACTAATCCCTATGGTTTATTTAGGTCTTTCATTAGGAATCATCATCATCAGCCCATGTCAACACTGAAGGGCTCAAAGCCTACTCTAAGTTAAAGGTGACTAGGTTTTAACAAGAGGTTAAAATATTACCAGAAAAATGTTGAATAATTGACATTTTTATGAATAGATTACGCATCAGGCCAATGTTGTAATAAAATTTGTATTCAAAATTTGTTTTATAAGCTGATAATGTCAAGTCAATTTAAATACATTATTGCAGTACAAATAAAGTGACTTTCGAAAGATTGTTAATTTGACAACAAAAACAAGCACATGAATGCACTTCCAAGAGTTAAAAGGTTAAAAACCTCGTGTTACGTAGCAAAAGTTGAACTGGATTAAAATTAAAAATACCACCTGTTTAATAATGAAATTGTAAAAAAGTTACGTAATTAGTTATGTAGTTTATGGCAACACTACTATCAAGCCAGTTCTCTCCAAGCCACCGACGCGAGAAGACATCTCCAGCATACGATACATTCGAAAGGATAATCTAATACAAATTATGCATCAAAATCGTGCGTTTTCAAAGTTTGACATTTGCCACAAGATTTCAACAATCTGAGCGATGTTTCCAATTGTAAAGTCAACATGAAATGTAAAAATTTCAGATTAGTGGATATTGTTGCATCGATTAATGATTGAATATAACACTATAATAAAGAGCCAAATGCATCACAATATCAGAATATCGGGGGTCTAGCACGAAAGTTTGCGAGAAAGTTTTCGTAATGTAATAAATAAAATTCGTAACTTGTTGGTATGCTTCACATCCGGTAGGAGCACGATTATGAACTTTTCTTCAAAATATTCGTGGTATAATTCCATTTCTAACGTGAACAGTTAAATTACTATAATAAAAAGGACAAAAGACTGATCAAAACAAAACACTCTCGACTCACATTCTTATCGAGTTATATTTCATTTAATTAGTGTATTACAACGTATTAGGTAAACTTGCGAAACACTCAATCATAAGGCAGTCGTTGAAAAGTGAAAGTGGTATTTCTTCCGACACAAAATGACAGGTACTTACAATATGGCCGCCGAAAATGGCGCGAAACATTCCTGACATAACTAACGTATGAATTATGTATTTAGTTTGCTTTAGCTTGTGAATTACGATAAATACATGACAAAGGGTGTATATATACATGACAGTATGACGTAGTACCAGGCTAGTTGGCACAATGGATTTACCCACTGGCGAAACAACGAGTTCCTATGAGATGAACCATGTCAGTGTCAACCCTTGAAAGCACACAGCTGACACAAAATGAAATATCCTGCTAGCTATACCTGACATACAAGCGTTCACACCTCGTCTGTATATGCTTCTGGCATTAAAAAATATTAGTGAACTAGCTGTTCCCGTGTGGGTTCGTCCGCGTGAAATTATGAAAAAAACTTTATTTTATTATTTACATTTGTCAAATTCTTAATTGCATATGTCGTAATTACCGTTACTATAATAATTTTGCTTTCTTTATGTTGCCAGCTTTTAGTTTATTGTCCCTTTCCTACATGAAGATTTTTTACCAATTCATATACCCCTAAGTTTAAAAGCGTAAATATACATCCCAAAGCGTGTCGCAAGAGTAGGGATTTTTATTGAAAAAATAATCGTTCAAAAATATGCTGTGATTGCTGACATCCTACGCCACAAAATAGTGTAGTTATTTTTTTTATAATGTAAGGTGGCAAACGAGCAAGCGGCCACCTGAATCCACCGAAATGGAGTGCAACCGCTCCAATAAACATCCGCAATTGCTGATGCGTTGCCTACAATTAATCGACGGAGGAGGAGACGCACGTAAAGAGGACATTTCCCCTTCCTATGCGTCTCCTCCACCGTCAAATCCACCTTTCCTTCCCATCCTTTCCTCTTAAGAAAAGGGCGAAAAGGGAAAGGGACTAAAATTAGGAATTCGGCACCACACTCCTCGGACGAAACGCGGAATTGCTTCCACTTCACGCCTGTGTGTGTTCGTGGTATTGCACCGGACGAGCAGGCCCACTCGTGCGAAGATGTTAAAGCGAGCTCTACCACTGTTAAACTGTGTATTTACGCTTTATTACATTAGTATAGATATAAATACATTGAAACTTTAACTACTGGATAGAAAAGCTCTCACGGCCGAATGCGGAATCCACTCCTAATTAAATTAAAACCTCGATGACTGTCAGGTTGAAAGCTGTGCTTACGAAGGGAAGGTATAGAAACCAAACCAATTTTGTTATGTCCGTTGTGATGTAAGCAATATTTTAAATCGTATTTTTTATATCAATACTATTATAATAAAGCGTAAAGACACACACCTTTGTTGCCTAAGATGTCAGCAATCACAGCATATTTTAGAATAATTCTTTTTTTAATAAAAAGCCCTACACTTACGTCACGCTTTAGGCTATATATTTTCATGTCATGTCAATTTGACATTTGCTATCAATGTGTAAATAAAATTTTCATAATTTTATGCGGATAAAGTCGCACGGGAACAGCCAGTTTATCATAATTTTATATTATTTCAACTTTAAGTGTAAGAAACAAACAAGAAAACAGGACATAATCAATTGATTTATAGATTTTAGCAGACATTGGCTAATGTATTGTTTGTTTTTAGTTGGATACTGACCTTTTTCTTATCCTATGAGTTGCTTGTTGATTTGGAATGTGAATTTACCTTTTTAAAACGTGACACTAATTTATCAATGTAAGATTTTGTTAGTCATCGATAAATATACATTAACATATAATAATATATTATGTTAACCCCTTTTTTTTTGGTTTGTTATTATTTTTATCATTTAAATTTAACAAAATGATATCTAGGTTGCATTAAAAGATCCTTAAAGTATTCCAACAAGGAAATGATTAGTTGCGAGATGAATAAGAGATATATCTCCGTACTGCTCACACATATGACATTCGTATAGGGTGAAAGGAAATATGCGTAAAAATGTTAACACTTTGAGAAAAGATTGTACGAATATGTTGTTCGCATCATCTTGATATTTTGCTTCTAGAATGTGCAAAAAAAAATCTTATTATTGTTGTCTTATAGGTTTTTGAATTGATATAATGGTGTTGAAATATATTACATGTTGGTTGATTAAAACTAGTTTTCGCCCGCGAAACCGACTTCGTAGAATTAAAAAAAAAACAAAAGTAAGTTTCCTTTGTGTTTTCCCAGACTATGCTCTACATCTATACTAAATTTCATCGAAATCCGTTCTGCGGTTTAGGCTACAAACTCTCACAAACATCCATCCGTCTAAATTACGCATTTCTAATATTATAAAGAAGTAAAATCTAGAAGGAATATTTTCTAAAATGTTTCACAGTCCTCTGTGATAGAGCTTTGAGTGTCAGACACAGTTACAAGAAGTTTCAACTCAAAATTTGAGTTGTAGAGCGATATGTGACGTTTGTTAATGACTTCATAATCTTTAAATAACGACTTAGACATCTTTGATAATAACTTGTTGTATTTAATCTTATTATGTGAAAATAAAACCTTAATTTGCTCCAAGAAAAAAAATACCTGTTCCTTAAAAAAGTTAACGATTGAATTAATAAAAAAATACGATCTCCTTTTTAAGGCGTAACAAACAGGATGTTTAATTATTCTCAAGATTAAAGAACGAACTCGTTTATTAGCCCGACGAAGGTTCTAAGGTTACGTGAAATTTAATACCTTACAACGGAGCGAAGAAAAGATTTATAATAAGCCTTATAATCATGGAAAGGTTTTTTCTACACAAATTTAATATAATTAGTTAAACCGTGGCCTTTTTCACAAATACTTTTGGAATAAAAAAAAACAAAACACTGTTTATTGACCAAAAGAATTATAAAAAAAGAACACAACTTACAAAAGATATTAGTTACGGTAATAAAAATAAAAAAAAATCTTGGTCAAAAGGAGAAGGCTCAGCTAATGCGGCCTCCAGGTTGTCACTAAAGGCCGCGTTGGTTTTCAGCCTCCCCTTAACTATTACATGGTTCAGTTTATGATACAGGAGGCAGTGGAGACTTTCATTGTTTGAATTTCATTCTAGAGAATTTAAGACGACAAATTTATGTTAGTTTCTATTTTTGCTGCACGTTTATTATTTAAGTGTTTAATGTATTTGTTGTGTTAATAAATTTTTAGTACAAAAACATCTTTAAAAATTCACTATCTACGATATTCTATAACTTTCGTTTTTATTTTCAATTAATATTCAAGTCAAAGTATCAAGACAGTTAGGTCCAACGATCGACGCACACGCACACCTTTTGAATCGGTAACGTTGAGGCGAAACAGCGCACTTTCGGCCACAATTCAGTCCGCAAGCGTCTCTCCCTCGTGACAGACGACAGGACAGACATGTTTTCTGTGTAGCGACAAAATTGTATCGACATTTCGAATAGTTTGTATGACGTGGTGATATTTCCAACGACTTGGTGGTATCGTGTCGTTTGTGCCCGACTGTACTTTGTGTACTCTTGTACGCGACTGTACTTTGTGTACTCTTGTGCGAATTCAGTGGTACTGGAGAATAAGTTACAAGTGCGTTTTTGCGGGAAACTGAGAAAATGGTAAGCTTAAGGAATTTTTTTTACGGAAAATTAAAATGTACCAATATGTTGACACTTTATACAGTAATTCAGTGTTAAAATATGCTAAACAAATATTTTATTTCTTGACAAAATATCAGTAATTTAAATTTAAAGTTATATAACATGAAACATGAATATAAAATTATTTATCTCTTTCTTCTTTTATCATCGATCGTGGTTGTCCTTGCGGGAGCATAATTTTTAAAAATTCATATTAATTACTAGACGATTTTTAATTTATTTATAGCTATACAATATACAAATCAATAAAAAATTATTGGCAAACAGCAATATGCTAACCTTGATTTATTAAAATTACCCAAATGAAGTATGTAAATTTGATTCTGGAAACTTGTTTCGACAGTTATATCGTATAAATAGAATAACCAAAGACGAGGAGCTTTATTTCAACTACTAAATAGAGTAATATTAACACAAACCAAAGAGATTTCAATAATATCGTGCGCGTTGAAGTCTTTTGTATCGACGCATCAATTTTCATACGCGAAACATTCCGACATTAAATTTACGCTCTTATATTACAGTATAAAAATGTTATTTGTAGTGTTTGTGATCTAGTTTCATATCCAATTGAGAATCCGGTACCGGCATTACATTAAAAGCATCGAGCTGCCGCTGACAATGAACAAAAAGTTAGTTTCACTAAGAGAAAGTGGCGAACGAACGTCTGTTAGAAATCGCAATCGTACACACGGCAACTACGTATAGGAACAATGCGTACAAATTTTCACCTTATACTGAGAATATAAAAGCCATTTCGCAATAACAATTAAGTACAATCAGCAAAACAAGTTACACGTAATTTCTTTTAAACATGTTACCTTTTTTCATCAATTTTTATAATTATATTAAATCATTATGTCCCTTTATGATTCTATTATTGTATAAGTTGTGTGCGTACATTCCAAAACCCGAAGTATTCGAAAGTAACATTTTTCAATGCTACTTTAATTTTTTTCCTTTGTGTTCACACTTTAAATCCCACGACAACCTTAACCTAATTACATTTTAATTAATACTCTATATGCAGCTGATTATTATATCAGAGCAACATCCGTTCCAAAAAAAAGTACCTATTTATTTTTTGAATAACATTTAGAAAAAAATCATATTCAAGACAGTAAAGACATTTAATTTACGTATATTAAGTTACCAAGCTAACTGTCTAACATAGTATAGCAAAGCTATTTATGTTACAAAACAACTTAAACAAAGTAAAGTTCTAGGACTTGGCCACTTTAAACATTCTGGATTAAGTTGGCTGGCAGAAATTCAACGCAACTTAAGTTCTACGAACCGTCACTTACATTGTCAACATTTCTTAAGCTTGTATAAACAGATTGGTTTTAAACAACTAAACAAGTATAAAACATTAAGAGGGACAAGTATTCAGCGATTCACATTAAAAAAAAATAGACAACGGCGTTTAACAAACAATTTTAAATAAAATAAATTCTTTATTGTCGGTAGATGTATAGACTATAACATGTTTTTGTACTAGAAAATCACAGAGTAAATAAGGGTGTTGCAAGACATTATGCGGTTTTTGTGGTTGTCATGGTAACCGATCGTGATTATCCCATCGCTTGTAATCCGATCGTCTAGTATTATGCAGTAGGGTTATGAAATATTTAATAAAAATAGAGACAAACATGTACAGAATTAATATGAAGTACTTAAATTATTCTTATATCTACAAGACGTAAACAATAATCTTTCGCGTAGAAATCGAATCAAACAACTGAATCAAAACATCTTGGTACTTTAATCTCAGGCAACGGGACATGTACTTACCTTAATTACTAACTAACCAACACCTTAGGAACATTGCAATCAGAACATCTTACATCGCTGCAACGTTTTAAACTCATCATGCAGAGCGAAAATAAACTCTATTCATTTAGAACAAGGTTCATTTTTGTGTAAAGTTTTTTTTACCACAGACTAAGTACTTTATCGTGAGGCTTACCGTTAACCGACGCGTTATCCTAACATTACGATCACTTTAATGCACCCGTTCCCAACACTATAACGGATCTTTCTCTGGGACGCATACTGATTCAAGATGTATTTTTTCTTTTTTTTTATAAAAAAAAGTACAAACGGCCTGATATAAAATTTAAAATTTGTTTTCACTTTTTTTTTTGATTGTCTGATTTATTCTATATTAGTTATTGTTTTATTTTTATGTTCTAATTACGTTTTTATATAAACACGTCTATCCCCTTATCTACATAATATCGATTGTATAACACAAGTTAAGTTGCGTCAATTTATCGGACAATTTTTATTTTAATTAAAATTGTTACGTTTTATTAGCCATTAATTTTTGTTGCAATAAAAAAATGTAGTTCAATGTAATACGTAAGTGTTAAAATATTCATAATGAAGGTAATGTAAAGTTTAAAATGTGATTACATTTATTTTATACTAGCTTTCGCCCGCGACTCCGTCCAAGTGGAATTAAAAAAAACAAAAGTGAGTGGCCTATGTTCTTCCAGACTATCTTTCACATCTATACCAAATTTCATCGAAATCCGTTCAGCCGTAAACGGCTGGATGGATGTTTGTTAGAGTTTGTAGCCTCTAGGCTTTAGCCTTTAAGCTACAAACTCTAACAAACATCCATCCATATATCCATCCATCCATCTAAACTTTCGCATTTATAATATTAGTAAGACTATTTTTCAACCCGGATTTAAACCACTTTATTACTAGCTCGTGTTCTTCCAGATTTTATTGTAATCTGTGATAAATTTAATAGAGATCAATTCTGGAGATAGTTAATAAGAAACATCCATCCATCTAAACTTTCGCATTACTAACATTAAGTTAGAATTAAGATTTATGTAGATGTGTTACATATTTCTACAAAATAACATTAGCAAATGAAGGCATTTATTGAAGTATATTTACAACCAGTTTCTAGGTGAATAACGGTACATCATAAGGAATTGTGGAATAACTTGTTTTGAAAATGAGTTGATTTCTAAGCACACTTAGATAAATACGAACACACGACAAATGTTTACATTAATATAGTGAGACTAATTTATCTGGCACGGTGAAAGGTGTTATCACGGTTAGTTCAGAAGAAATATTTCTTATCAAAGAAAATAACACGACATAGATTTTGTGAAACTTTTTAGAAATAATTATATAGAGGGCGTTAGTAATAGTTTTAAAGCACTGGGTCAAATAAATTTGTCCATCTGTAATGTTTTACAAATAAAGGGGTCAATAGTGATATGACCTCTGCGATAGAAAACTTCACAAGTATTTAGAGGGCAACTAGACCTTGTGTTTAAACCTCAAGAAATGCTAATTAAATATTAGAACTGTTACCTTTGTTTATGAATTGTATTTATATATTACGTCTAAAAGTACAATGATAAATTGTTTTCTATACAAGTTTTAACTCAACCTTGTCCGCGAGAAATTAAAATAAAAAAAGGACGTTGAAGTCTATGGTACTCCGTGAAAATTTAAACTAACTAATGGTCAAAGAATTTTTGAAATCCGATCTGTATTTACGTTTTTCGTTACATACAAAAATACAAATCTTGCTTTGAAATATCAATGTTGTTCTAGTATTAACTTTTAAACTATAAAAAATACCATTACTTCAAGTATGTTGTACTACAATCACATTATTAACTAATTAAATTAGCAACAAATAAAAAAAACTGAATTTTACATATATTAAATAATGCTCCATTTTAAAGAATGCTTAGTTACCCTAAGCTAGATAATCACACTCAAAGCAGTTAAGTGATCATTAAGTGTGAATCGATAAGTATAAATTTAGCACTAATTGTTTAAGTACCGGCCAAAAGGCTAAGTAACAGTGTTATAGAATTTGCAACTTCTGGTCAGTCCTTAGGCAATAGTCAGGGAGCACAGCGGCGTGTAAGACACGGTAACACCCTTTCATGTCACAGTTGCAACACGATTTGCGCAATGTACTACGTAACAAGGCACGCCGGGCGCGTTGCCCAAGCGAGCAAACCGTCACTGCAACGTTTAGGCAAAGATAATGTTTATCGCAGTTGCACACTTAAAATATTTGGTTAGATATCTTAGAAAATAAGTTAATATTTTTTTTAGTTTTCAATGCCCATTTTCACCAATCATTAACCAGGCACAAATATTATGTGTCTTTTAGGGTTAGTATCTTACTAAATATAATGCAAAATAATCTAAGTAGGCCAACAGAATGCCCTAGGATGCCCTAAATTTGAATAATCGTTGGTGAAAAGAGCTAATTGCGTTTAATCGTCACATTTCTGAATCTAGTAATGAAATAAATTCACTTTAAAATACCGTTGAATATTTAAAAGGGATTATGAAGTTTAAGAACATAAAAAAGCTTGTAAATAGCTCTTATTGTACTAGAAAAGCGATATTTATACAAACGTAATCACAAATCAACTACAGCTTTTATACAAAAACAATTACATAAGGGAAAATGATTTAAAGCCTAATGTAACTCACGAACTTGTAACTTTGATTATTGACATGTAAAATTTAGCGTAGTATGTCACGTTTAGTCGATACGTCAACACAGACTGGGGTTGCTAAGCCACGTTTGACTTATGGCCAGTTTCCCAGCTACGTTTAAGCATTCGTGTTTTTGGTATGATAGATTCTAGAAACGCATTTCTGAACTACGTAACTTAAGCTTTACTCCTTTGAAATTGAGATTTACCTAACACTAATGAATCACTAGGTAACGGTAAAAATGGACACTTCAGCAACCCAGCTTAAGCTACGATTTATTAAGCTACGTTTTCACTGACTGAATACTCACGCCTCGTCAGCCTGCCTGGCGGAGCATCGTTTCCTTTGCGAGACACTTATGTCGAGTACTGATAACAAAAATGGTTGATCAATACGAGAAGATCAGAAAAAGTTTTTATAGTATGTTATAAACGTCGTTGCACATTTTCGTATTTTTCTGTTTGCAGTTTAATTTTAGGAATAATAACAATAAAATATAATTAAATAAAGGCTGGAAAAATGCTATGTATTTTAATAGTAGAATCTTAAAAACGGCATCAACAACTTAAATATATTTATAAACACGACATTAATGTGAGCAAAAAAAATTGATCACAAAATCCTTTTAGAAGTTGATAAACGATAAGTTGCTTGTTTTGGTTTTTAGGACAAACGAAATAAAAGGTCTGTATTGAAGTGCAATCTAAATTCGTCTTTATTTCTTTATATTATGTTCCTATTTTCGATAGCTTTGCACATGGATTACGATTGCCAAACAAGTTGTACACAAAATATTTCTAAACGAGAATTTAATGCTAATTCTTGAAATGAAAACATTATTATATTTATGCTTGAATAATTCTATTTACGTTATTCTGCCTAAAATACAATATTTTCGTTAGCAGTCCTATTATAAACAGGCACTTGTTCTGCGAACCTTACTTTCCATAATTTCATTTTTCTCTGAAGCCATCACACACGTGTGCAATAGCTAATCAAATCAATTGATTGGTTGTACGAATATATTTTTTTTTATTATATCCTTAGCGAAACACGATATTTTTCTTTCAAGGGCACTTTCAATGTAAATAAATATATATATATATATATTTCAATAGATTAACTTTTTTTTATAAGTAATAGCTGAGGAATTATGAAAAACTTTTTATGTATGCGTTCTTTTTGACTATCTACTATATCGTTACTCAATTTCATCTAGATCCATGTAGCCATTTTCAAGTTAAGTTGTAACATACATCCATCCTAATAATGTATAATTCGTACAATTTATGAAAGCTGTAGCAAGGAATAAATACAGTTTCACAATAATTACATCCAAAAGTTGTCAATTCCGTCTTTGGAATTCATAGAACGATGTGGTAAGAATATTAAATATTTTATCAAACGTTGGTATGTCCTAAATACCCTAAAGGTTTCTATAAGTTCTAACTTATTTTACACTTCAAATATTATGCTAAATTGTTGTTCATTTAACATTCAAATATTTTGAAAGACCTCTCAGTTTTAAGCTACGCAATGTGAGAGAGTTTACGAATATTATTCAAATTGTTATGTATTATCTCATTATTTAGATAGACAATGTTTGCTTTCATTTCAAAATATTCTCTGTTATATAAATATAGATATGCTTAAATACGAAATTACAATTTCAAACCCACGACCGGCAATCTTCAAGGGTATGTAGACATACATGAAAACGCCTAACACTACTCGTAAGCCGTTCGTACTAACATGTATGTATTGAAATAACTCAAAAACTGCTGGACCGATATCAAAAATTTCACCATTATAAAGCTACGTTAACACTGAGTTATATATGACATACGAGTATTTTTATTATTATTTAGCGTAGGCGGGTAGCGCGGGCGTAGTCGCGCGCTACAGCTAGTTAGTTATAAATGGCAATTTAATGCCATTCCCGAATTCCTGTAATGGTTACTAAAGAAAACTATTAAATTTGGAATAAAAGCCATTCTATTGAGGCAGTAGGATCTGTTAAACTGCGGCTAGTGAACGACTTTATGATAAAAATACCTCCACATAACCTCAAAATGTTCGGGCGTGTTCTTGTTACATCAATCGTTATCCAACTTCCCTATCGTATTGCAGGAAGTAAACACGTATCATTTTGCTCGCATGTTACAACTGCGCATCTCTTCCGTGTTTTTCAGTTTGCAGCCGTTAGCTCACTTAGCGTGCTAAGCCTCTCACTTAATTTATATCGTTACTGATGCCTGCTGCAAAAGATTCTTATGTGCCTAGGTTCTTGTGAAATTAATAAAATATGTCTATTTTTTTTTTATTTAAAAACAAATCTGTGTTACATTAATCATATATTTTTTCACGATAAAAGTGCTATTTCAGACCTCTGTACCTTTTTCTGATAAGTTTTGACGTTTTAGAATTACTTTTGTTACAAACACACATCCATTATCTGTTTAGATTTTTACAATTTTATGTCCTAAAGTAACATGCAACAGACAATTCTAATTAGATGTCTACATCCTAACTTATTTCATATAACGCCTACTACAGACGTTTAGGTAACAGTTTTAACTAAACAGAAGAGTTCGTGTGTAGGAATATTTTAGTAATATAGAAGTGTATAACTGAGCGTCTGTAGCCAGCTTAAACAATAAGTCATGTTTATAAGTTCATGACATTTCGCTAGACTTTCACAACCCACATTTACTAGAGAGCTCTTGTGAATACTGTAATGTATAATGTGGTTGTAATTATTTAACTTTTCAAATACAGATATTTATGGTATTACTTCTACATCAGATTGCTTGCTTAAAAATAGTTCTTTTAATGTAATTTTTTTATTTTAATTGAGTAAAAAATCTAGAATATTTTACTATGGGTTATTAAGGAAAACCTTTTCTAAAAGTTCTACATAGCTGTAGAAAGACCTCTGAATTATACCTTGTGCTCGTTGTCAGTGAGAACATGGTAGTGAGGTCAGTAACATATGCTAGATAACATATAAACGTTTATACAATACTTTCCTATGTGATATTTGTAAATTGAATAAACGTGAGCTTCCACTGTGGTTACAATGTACCAAATATTTTATGATTTAGAAATGAAATGTTTTTGTAAGTGCATAATATAAGTAAACTGATGAAAAAAATGTGAAAAGTCATGAAACTAAGTGATTTTTGTAATAAAAAACCTGTTTACTTAGTTCGATAACCTGTAAGATCTGAGATTATTAGGTCCCTCAACTTTAAATGAGTTTAAATTCCAAACACAGAAACATTTTCTGCAAACGAAAGTATTTACAATAAATATTCTAATATATTACATAATATAATTTCGTATATTTAATTAGTTTTCCTTCAACAGGCTTGAAACATTAAAATAATTATTGGCAATTATCCCTTAAGATTATTAAATCCATTTCAAGCTTGTTTCAAATCGAATCAAACGACGCAGAATTAACTTGAACGCCGTGACATTTGTAGCATATGGCCATAACTATGGTCATTCAACGCTGATTTCCATGTAAACATAAAATCTACCATATCTCATTTGTAATAGAGTTCAATTTCATAATTCTTCTTGAACAGCATGTTCTCAATATTGGAAGTTTTTTCTCGAAGTCCACAGAAACACATAAATCAATGAACAATATTCTCGGTCTTTTTAGTTATACGTCTAATCCATAATAGCTTCACAAGAAACTAGTTGAGTACAAAATTTTGGTGACTTGTGTTATGTACTTATTATATGAAAGTCCTGGGTTTCAATACTAATATGTACAAATGTTTTCGACTGTCTTTCCGTACATTTATTTGATGGTTTTACGGTGAAGGAAAATTTCATGCAATATTAGTTACCAGTTTGATTGATTCTAGTTGATATAAGATTCCTTAATGGGGAAATCTAATGAGCTGATGATTACAATAAAAGAAAATAAATGTTTATTTCTTAATTTTGAGGGCCTAAATTTAGTCCCTTTCACTTTCCACTCTTTTCTTAAGAGGAAAGGATGGGAAGGAAAAGAGGATTTGACGGTGGAGGAGGCGCATAGGAAGGGGAAATGTCCTCATAGGTAAGCAACGCATTTGCAATGGCAGATGTTTATGGGCAGCGTTCGCTTCCATTTCAGTGGATTCAGGTGGCCGCTTGTTCGTTTGCCACCTAACATTAAAAAATAATAATTCAAATTAATACAATTATTTATGTCAATGTTACTACTTTTCAATTAAACTCTAAAAATACATAATAACTTCTATTTAATCTATAAATTTGTAACATATGAACTTCTAATCTTATTAATAATGATTTAACGATGTTTATTTATTTATTTTTATTTTATTTATTTACGGATAACTTACAGCTAGCTTAAAAAAATAATAATAAAAGATGTTAATGCTTTCTTAATAAGCGTTACACGTCTGCAAATTAAGCTTTGTTCCTTAGGTCTACAAACGTGTACATTATCGGTGTGATTTTTTGAATTGTATCGTAAACACTCTTTGTCTGTCTGTTTCCTGATAATTACAACCTTGACGTCTACAAGTCACGCTTAAACAGGTTTTTTCTAGGTCGACGTGTAACATCTTCTGTCGGATCGTCTATGGTCAAACGTTGACCTATCATGAGACAATGTAATAAAAATTCTAGGTCAAATTAGCTTTTATCTTAGTAGATATCATCGATGAAATTTAGAATAGGTTGTTTGACTATAAACCCATTTTTAATACATGTTTTTTTATCTAAAACATTAGTAGATTTTGATTATTTTACTAATATTTTCTTCAACCATCCTAACTAAGCTCTAGGCTTGTGCTAGGATATGGTTTACGACAATAGTCGAATGGCGGAATCGAAACACTGGACCGCAAGATCGGTAGTCCGTACTCCAAACCACTAGGCTATCGGCGCTTAAAATAAAATGATAACAATGTTTTCTAATTATAACAATTTAAAAGTTTTATATGAGTTCATGTAGTTTTTGAATATATTAGCTATTTCACAAAGTTTTTAAACAAATAAACGTAAAGAAATGAAACAAAGCTTTTATTTGTTTTATTATTATTTCTGTAATTTCACTATTTCTTTTGAAAAACATTGAAAATAAAGTTATGTTAATAACCATAAAAATTTTCCCATTATGCCATAATTTAGTAATTGAAATAAAAGTTACGATGACCCAGTTCCAGTGAATTACGATCCATTACAATTGAAGTAAAAAGTTTATTGTCATAATTTTCACGAATTAGAAAAAAAAAGATTATGACAAATGCTGAATTTAATGTTGTCATCAAAAGTAAAACACGATTTATTTCTCAATAAGGTAACTCTGTGGTCAAGAATCAAATTGATTTCGCCAGTTATCTAATGTAATTAGCGCATTGCGAAAAGAAAATTTATCTTACTTCTTAGTAATACTATA
>NW_013527137.1:6685840-6724596 GCF_000836215.1 Papilio polytes
TGGCCGAACGCGGACGGCGCTCCTAAACCTCGTTTATGAGTAACTAAGCTCGAGGGCTCCCTCAGGAGCCTCAGCTCGGGCCGTTACTTCATAATTATTATCGGTTTGGATAATGTAAATGCGAAAGCTTAGATGTATGGATGTTTGTTAGGGTTTGTAGCTTAAACTGATGAACGGGTTTTGATGAAATTTGACAGAAACGTAGAGGATAGTCTGGAAGATCACATAGGCGATCATATAAGAAACGTGTTTACCTAAACAGTATTTTTTGGAGTAACACTTTTATACTTCAAGGTTGTAATTTGATATTAAATTGTACGTAGGACCCAAGCGTTACAATACATTTAACTATTTATTAACAATGTTCGAATGTTCTTGTCCCTTTGTTTATTGTTTTCATACAACACATGTGCTATCGGCGTTATGCAATCCCAAAGTCTTTGCTTCTAATTAATTCCCAACTATTGTGGAACTCGGCTCTGAGCTACGTAACAAAGCTTGTGAAATTACATTGCGCTGCCTTTCTATGCCACATGTTATTTTCTTTAGATAAAAAAAGTATATTTATATTCTCGATTAAATGGGAATTTTGAATTTCACATACAAAGTTATTTATTTAACTGCAATTAAAAAAACAAATGGTATTTGGATATTACTCGATAGAGTGTTTTTACCCGACTGATAAAAAGAGTTCTTAGAGTGTATAAGCTTGTTTTATGTATGTGGGTTTGTCTGTCCGTAAATTCTTCTGTTATGGCCCACAGCCTAAACGACTGAACAGATTTTAACTTCAGAGGTGTCATTTTATTCGTCTTTTCCACAGTGGCATAAGGTGTCACGAAGAACTTCGGTGAACGCAAGAAATTAAATTAAAAAATGAGTTCAAATCTTAATTCCTTTTAGTTATTTTACATCTTTTTTATGTTTTTTTTTTTAAGTTAAACAAATTGTTAACGTATAATATATATGTATGTTTCTGAATTCTATTTGTGACCATCTGTAAAGTAAACTTTTAAAGCGACTTTGACGAATAAGGTATCATTCGATAAGTATTTTTTCCCTGAGAATTAGGATTGAAGTCAGCCTTATGGTTTAGTAAATTAAAAATACTATTTTTCTTTACGTAAACTAAAAATATTTTGACAATGCATACGATAAAATGTCACGGCCGGGCTCGAACGTCCATTCAAAATTAGAACTGAGATTTGCAACGATCATTAACGGTCGACCGAACATTTTGTGACCACAGTGATATTGTGCAACGCCTTTATTATGATCCAGTCTTTTTTCATTCAATACAAAAATAAATGGATATCTTTTATTAAAATGTTCTCAGATGCATTGAAATATTTGATTCTGCGAGTAAGTAATGTTTTGGTGATGTTATTTTTATTAACATTCTAAGCTATGTGTTTATTTTTAATTATTTTAAACTTTTCCTTTAAAATAAATTTTCTTATTACGCTTTTAAAAAGTTCCATCAGTCCATATTATTACATACATAACAGCCAAATATATTTTTTTAACTAGTTCGCTGTCGATCTTTTTAAAATCGTATTAGGAAAATAAATTTTTTAACATAATTTTAAATTGATTAGTAAAAAAAAGTTTGGAATCCTTTTAGGTTGTAAATATTTAGTTGTTAGTTGAAAACCAGATTTATTCTCGTTATTATTGTTTGGCGCCGACTGTTGCTTGTTTTTCTTTACTTTTTGTTCAGTGTTAATTATACGTATTTTATAAACTAGCTGTCATCAGCGACTCCGTCCGCTCGGGTTGTGTTCTTAGAAAACTTATTATCTTTTCGTTATTTTTAATATCTATGTTAACTAATCTAATTTAAATAATAATCAAACTTACTTATATAATAATTCTATTATACTATCTAATATGCAAAACCCGATTATATAATAAGAAACAATAAAAATTCACACTCTCTGTTAATGAGCCAGTCTGTGAGAATTTTTAACAAATTTTCGCCTCAAAGTTTAACGTCTATTTTCAAGGAAACAGATTTCTTATCTTTGCATTAAGGAAATGTTGTAACGAGTTTTTTTAATAACGTGACAATACTTGAATATTAACGATTATGTAAGACTTAAAGATATTGTTTTTGTGATCTTTGTGTCATACAACCGACCTCGAAGAAACGCACGCTGGATTACAAGGTATTTGTTAAACAAATTATTTTTTTAAACAAGAAGCATTTATCAGACATATAGTACTATACATTTTCCTTTTTAATCTTTTGATTTCCATACTCTAGAGTTGAATCTCTGAATATACGAGTATAATGATATTCAAAGTTAATGGTGGCTCGCAACTTCGATCGACACCCTACCAACATTTAAGATAGCAAAACCGGTGTTCCCGCCGCTTTTATGCCCCCTTCTCTTATAACATCATGTGGGCTCGCTGTCTTCCACCCGCAGTGTTGCCATCGATCTGCGAAGATTTGCGTTCACGGCTACTTACGAGCGACCTTAATATTTGATTCTTAGTATACCTTTATGAGGTGCAAAAATGTATAACGAATGATATCCTATCACGCTATTGAAGTCAAGGAGAGTGAATATAATTGGTAAATATCCTGCAAACGTACTTAATCATCATTATTCGTACGTAACTCGATAACAAGTTCAAACACCTTAGTTCCGTTAAGCCTCACTTAAGCTGAAAAAAACAATTTTGAACATTATTCAGTTGTATTACTAAAATGTGTTTAAAAAATTAACACTTTGACATCACAATAGGGAAACATTATAGAATGTCATAAAACGACATACTAAAATATACACGCGAATAACATCACCCTATTCGGTTGATCAAAAAACTATTCTAATATTATAAAGGAGAAAGATTTGTATTTTTGTATGTATTGAAATTACTCGAGAACTACTGGGCCGATTTTAAAAATTCCTTCACCATTAAAAAGCTACGATATCAGTGAGTAATATAGGCTACATTTTTTAGATTCACACGGGCAAAGTCGCGGACAACAGCTAGTCAATAATGTAGTCTTAATAAATACATTTTAATTTGATGCTTTATAAATCTTCCCTAGGAAGATATTAATTCGGCATTTTCTCGCTTAAATAAATAAAGGTATATAAAATAGAAAAAAATACTAGAGTGTTCCGTGCAATACTAGCCGTGAAGTACGTTAACAGCTGTGTTGAGTAACGTAGTGTTGAAAGCGCACGCGTTTGCAAGGCCGGCCGGTCGCCGCGCCGTGAGGACACTGCGACTTAATGGGCCCTACCATTTGTTCTCGATACGAATACGAATTAGTAAACGTAGAATTCGAATGCCATGAATTGTATTTTCTTATACTCTTTTAGACTAAACTGATGCAATATGTATTGATACGAAATTCGAAAATCATAGTCAATAAGTTGGTTGTGAGAACAAATAGTAATTTAAAATTTTGTCATGTATGCTTCTCGCAGATTTCATACAAAACTTATACGTCTTTTAAATATTTACTATATCAAAAAAAATAAAATAGGGTTTATAGCTTCTTATAATAATTAAGAAGTAAAACATTAAATAAAAAAATGCATATTAGTATACAAAAAAATATATATTCTACACACGTCTTATGCAGCTCTAAAGAATAACTATAACATAGCTATTCAACATAAAATATTTAAATTAAACAAAATTTAAACAACACCTATGAATGTGAGCTAATTATTTATTCAAAAAGCGTCCTTAAGGCTTTTGTACCTCAAAGAAAGCAAGGTTAAGAATTCCGTAGCACATTTGTTCTATGCACGCAACATGAATAGCATGTTCTACAATAAAAGGTTAACTTCAAAAGAAAGTGTTTGGAAGAAAGTCCGTGAGTCAAACTTGAGACGTCAGAAGTTAGTGTCTGCTTTCACGCGCACGATAAACTCTTGCGTTCACTTTTATTTAGTAACCATCGGTTTTCACGGCGAAATTTAAAAAGGAACTAAGATAAACATGTTTCAACTGACTTCATAAACGTTCACAATTTGTCTGTATGTTTTAATGGAAACTGACATTACCCTGAGTTCAAACCTGTAACGCGTGTCTTATCTAATGTGTATTGGCTTGTGATTTAATCTTAATATGATTAAGCTAGCTATTCCCGTGCGACTTCATCCGCATGAAATTATAAAAAATTTAATTTATTGTTTACATGTGTCAAATTATCAATTGCAAATGTTAAAATAACATGACATGATGACAAACTATGGCAACCTTGCTTCCTTAATGTTGGCCGCTTGTAGTTCATGGTCCCTTTCCACATGAAGGTTTGTTCCAATGTATTTTTCTCCTAAGTTTAAAACCGTAAAAAAATATAGCCTAAAGCGTGTCTTAAGCGTGAGTCTTTTTATTAAAGAAATAATTATTCAAAAGTATACTGTGATTGTTGACATCCTACGCCACAAAGTAGTGTGTGTTTACTCTTTATTATATTAGCATAGTTTCTGTTGAGTTTAAGTTTAGTTCAATACGTAGAATATTGTGGCGTTAGGTTTTAAAGCCATATTATTTTAATTGTTTTTTGAAAATGAATATTTGTTACTTTTGATCAGTTAACTTCGTAAGTTATGTAACGTGTTATTGTTTTAATAACATAAACATTCAAGTAATTTCAGCGTGAAATTGGACAAGTTGTACTAATTGTTTTGATATTGAATATTCATGGCTGCTGTAAAATTGCGAAACTTTCTAATTATAATTAAATTGCACTTAGTTAACACGCAGGAAACTGAACGATGTTATTTTAATCAGTACTAATGTACTGAAGAGTAAACACGCATTAATTCGTGACGTAGGATGTCAGCAATCACAGCATGTTTTTGAATAATTATTTTTTTTATTAAAAACCCTACACTTACGACACGCTTTAGCTATATATTTTTACGGTATGAAACTTAAGAAATAGGATAAATACATTCATGTAAGAAACGGACCATAAACTACAAGTTGCCAACATTAAGGAAGCAAGGTTATTATTGTAACGGTAATTTAGATATTTGCAATTGAGAATTTGACAAATGTAAACAATGAATTATATTAATAAAATAATAATGATAAATAAATATTACAATTACATGCGGATGAAGCCGCAGGGGAACAGCTAGTGTTTTAATAATGCGTCCAGGATTTTTTTGTAATTATTATTTTTTGTAGATATTTGTAACGCTACATTTATTTGATGACATCATTTTTAATTTAATTGGTATTGTCCTGGCTGTGCTTTTTAATTTAAAATAATGTTTAAAAATCTTACTAATACAGAAGTTAAGATTGGATGATTGTTGTATATCTTCAAAACGGTTTTCAATTAATTTAGTCATAAATGTAGAATATTCTCCAACACATAAGCTAAGTTTTGGTTAATTCGACGCGGTTTGTCGCAAACAAAAGCTAGCCTTTATAATATACGTTAAACACATGATTTGCTTTCTAATCATTCATATCTTTTGAGAAAACACACCAGAATTTATGTCACAAAATAAATAGTGTAATGTATTGTATCATTGTTATTTCTAAATACGTGTAAATTGTTACAGGGTCGTTATGATACGTAACGTTTTGAGGTTGTCAAATCTCTACTAATGTTATGTCAGCGAAGCCTCGTGTTAGAACCTTCAAGCAGTGGTCATATTTCACTTAGCTTTGAATATTAATAACTTGGCAGTTTAATATCTTTTTCTATGTTATGTCTTATATTATGAAAATAAAATAATCGTATACTTGTCTATACTATTATCATATAGACGAAAGATTTGCATTTTTGTATGTACTGAAATAACTCTAATGGGCTAATTTAAAAAAAAAATATTACGTTATCGCTGACTAACATAGGCTATACCTTTTAAATGCCACGTGCACGAAGTCGCAAGCAACAGCTAGTATGTAATAAATCAAAAAACTACTGCATACATTTAAAAAAAAAATTGTGTACCAAGTCTGATCATTGAGTAACATCTTTCCAGTCATCATATTTTAAATGCGAAAGTTTAGATAGATGGATGTGTGTCCGAGTTTACCGCCTAAACGGTTTTACGCATCACGAATTTGGCATAAATGTATGGCAAATTTTAAAACACATAGGCTACTTTTTTTTAATATCACGCGGACAAGACGACGGCAAAAATTTTAATCCGCTGTCAAGAAAATAAACGCAGTGATGAAAGCGCCATCTATGTTTAACTTTATGAAACTTATTGTTTATACTTTTAATACGAGAGTTGTGAATCATCCAAATATTTGGTTCCATTACTGTTTAATCTGTGTCATCGACATCACGAAATGCTGTTTATTTTTAACATGACCTTGAACTGTTGTATTGTTTTTATGTGTTGCATTTATTAGGATATTGTTAGTGACATTTCACTGCCTAAACATGTACGGAAACAAAGTTTTCTGTTAGTTTTGTCAATCAGATAATCGATAGATGATCTTTTTTAGACGTCTGTGTAAACCTATAGTTAATATTTCTTAGATCGTTTCTATTTATCAATGTAGATATTCATTTTTTTATCAAGTTTTTCACCAACTAAAAATGTTTTTAAAGGATTTAAAATTATAGGTTTATTTTAAAATTTATTACCCCATAATTTGGCTGAGTCTAAGTAAATTGCTTTTGATCGAAGTCTCTCCATGTTAATAAATAAGACGTAATCGATTGAGGTTATAAAATGTGTTTGGTTATAAACGATTATAATAAACAAGTTTCCAGTTAATTGAACAAGAAAAAACATATTTTGACGGGTTTTATTTACGAATTTAATTTAAAAAACAAAGGTCCTTACAATAAAAACTTAAGACTGTGTAACTTAACTTAACTAATAAGTAAACACTTTTATACCGCGACTCTAGCGCCCCGTGCGGATTTTTATTTAATCATGGTTATTGAAATATGTGTAGGCTTGCAAAATGCGATCGAATACACAACAATACACATAGCAATAAAGTGCTTATACCGAAAGAAATGTATGTGGTACATATTTATGGTTAAATGTATAACCAAGTTAACCATAACATCATTAGTAAAACGCTTGTTTAACTAAACAATGTCTAAATAAAATTGTGGTACATGAAAAGAAATAAATCCCACATTAAAGAATAAATTAATAGGTAATAAGGCTTGTGATTTGATGAAACTGATCTTATAATAAGAAATTTAAAGATATGTGTGTCAACCAACCCGTACTTGGTCAGCGTGCCTAAGGCCTAGTCACCCCCTAACTTAGGGTAAGCTCCGAGTGGAATCATGATAGGTCTTGACATGCTATATCTAGACTGTGGATATAATAATCGTGTGTAATTTAAAAATTACACAAACCCTTACTTACGATTTTATTGTATAACTAGCTGTTCCCATGCGATTTCATCTGCATGAAATTATGAAAATATTTATTGTCCACATTTGTCAAATTATCAATTGCAAATGTCAAAATGACATGATGAACCAGGCAACCTTGCTTCCTTGATGTTGGCAGCAACTTATGGTCTCTTACCCACATTAGGGTTTTTATCCAATTTTTTTTACCCTGAAAGTTTAATGGCGTGAAAATATATAGCCTAAAACGTGACGTAAGTATAGGGATTTTTAGTAAAAATAGAATTATTCAAAAACATGCTGTAATTGCTGATATCTTAGGCAACAAAGAAGTGTGTGTTTACGCTTTATTATAGTATAGATACAATAGCAAATCATAAACAGACTTGGTTGCAACATTCGACGGACATTGCATACTATACGTGTAACTTTAAATAGCAAACCACTGTTTGTTGGGCAACGAATTGCGATATACACTAAGCAACTATACAAGTTTCAAGAGTTCTTATCTCGTTGCAATAAGGATTAAAATAGATTATCAACTTTAAAGAGTACAAATTGTTTTAATTTAGGTGTCAGTTTCGTTGACATTTGTCGATTAGTTTTGAACCTAGTTGTGCTATGATTAAGATTGATTTTACTATAGCTGCCAGTTGATAGTTTAAATTGATATTTCGTGAAATATTTGACCATTAAGGCAAAAAGGGTCCGGGTATTTGTAAGTTTCTGCTAATTCTAGGGTTTGCGTGGAAATGAATTTGTGTATAGACACGCTTTCATTACACGAAAAGGAAATTCATACTATTGAGCCTATCTCTAAAACATATTAGAATCCATGAACGATTGAGTTCTCTTCATTACGTCAAAAGTATATAAACAAAGGAATATTAAAGAATTAAAATTAATAGTTTTATGGAATCAAACCCCAGGCTCTTAACTAATATATATTCTTATACGTTTTGCAACTTCAATGAATCATTGCTGGTAAGTAGATCAAGGGAAGTCAATAAATAATTTACACGTTCCCACATATTAAAAACTAGTAAAATAGTGTTGCCACTTCCTGTCTTATTTCAGGTTATGAAACTGGTATCACTGCAAAGTATCAAACAAAATAGCTTTCCGCTTGTCTGTTCCTATGTATGCTTAGATCTTTAAAACGACATAACGACATCTTCCTTTCTAAAAGAACAAACTTATTTAAAAGTAAAAAGAAATCAAAGAAATATGTTTAAGACTAGCTACTCGGGACTTAGTCCGCGTGAAATTAAAAATAACGATAGTAGCCAATATTACTGATAACGTAGCTTTTTGAGTTATTTCAATACATACAAAAATACAAATCTTTCCTTTTTATAATATTTGTAGAGATATTGATATAGATTTTTAAATTCTATTATTAAATGTAAAAGCGGCTAATTGAATCTTTTTTCAACAAATCACAGGTCATCGACCTTTCTGAGTATCACTTATCGAAATCGCAATTAATTCGACAAGTTCGAAAGTGTCGCAGGCAAGTGATCTAGTTGAGGAACTGGTTACTTTCATCATCAGTCGGGTTAAACGGAGGATTGCTTGTTACATTCTTACGTAATATGTTAGGTCAAGGCAATTACGTCATAGTTATTTTGTCTTTGACTTATTCACAAGCACTTAGATCGCGCACTCATTTGACCAAACAATCGCACAACTTTTTAGTCGCGTTGTGATTCCTAAGAGCTTATGAAGAGGTGCGCGCACGATATATACAAAAATGCTAATTATTCCTCTTTGTTATATTAATATAGATTAACAGTGTTTATTTAGATTTAGTATTAAGACCGCAATATAATTATTTATACCAAAAAAATAAAAGTAAAATGTCATTGACTCTAACGGTGCTGTAGAAAGTACAAACAAATTCGCATACATTTTTGTTAATATGAATTTTAAAAGAACCATGTCGGATAGAAAGTGCTGTATTTGTTCAGCAAATATTTAATTTGTGTATGAAAGTAAGCGAAAGGTGATTTCTCTACAAGGATATTAATAAAATTCACAGAACGAATAATTTATTTATAAACAACGAGCTGTTGCCCGCGACGTCGTATGCGTGGTATTAGAAAACATACAAACTATATAAATTACAAAAAGCTACATATCCCTCGGGAACCGTACATTTCTCGGGGATGAAGCTTATCCCATGTGTACTCCAGACTTTGTTTTATATCTGTGCCAAATTTCAATAAGATATATGGAACCGTTGCAGAATGATCGAGTAAACATTAAAAAATGAAATTAATGAATCCCACGGGAACCGGAACTATTCCAGGGATAAAAAGTAGCCTATTTGTTCTTCCAGACTATGTTCTAAAGCTGTGCCAAATTTCATGGAGATCCGTTCAGCCGTTTAGTCACAAATGCTAACAAACATCCATTCATCCATCTAAACTTTCGCATTTATAATATTAGTAAGAGGTAAGATTAGTAATATTTATTTAGTAGCGTTCTTTTTAAATACATCGACAACATGTTTTAGATAGATGTTGCTTAACCATGATGTTTGGATTGTTTTACTTTGATACTATTTAAATCTAAGGATACTTAATTAATAACTAAATAACTTAAACTAAGGATAAGGAAGGACTCCTGGTACTTTCTTTTAATATTACAAGGTGGCAAACGAGCAAGCGGCCACCTGAATCCGCCAAAATGGCAAAGCGACCGCTGCCCATAGACATTCGCTATAGCGACGGAAGAGGAGATGCACATAAAGAGGATAATTCCCATTCCTATGCGTCTCCTCCGCCGTCAAATCCACGTTCCTTTCCCATTCTTTTCATATAAGAAAAAGAGTGGTAAGGAAAAGGGACTAAAGTTGGGCCTTTGGCACCACACTCATCAGACGAAGCGCGGAATTGCTCCCACTTCACGCCGGTCTTCTGTGTGGTCGTGGTCGTGCACCGCTCGAGCCGATCCATTCGTGCTAAGATGTTAAAGCGGGCACTACCAACGCATAACACTTGGCGGCTATAACATCAAATAAAAAACCTCGAATACGTTATAGCATATGCGAACAGTAAATCTATTGCTCCAATAATACTACAGCTTTTTACCACTAACCAGTAGGTTATCATTAGTCCTCTGTTATTACTATTTATTATTGTTACAAAATAGCCGCATTTTTTAATCAGAAAACGTTTCTCGAACGTATTATTTGACGCAAAAGGCGTATTTAAGCCACTGCGCGCTTGAATGATCAAAAGAAAATATTTTAGAAGTAAAAATCCTGTATCAAAGTAACCTTAATAATATTTATAGATCAGTTTTAGTGAGAAAAATAAATTAATATCAGACTCACCGAACCTGAATTTTGTACAATAATACGAGGCCGTACAAAGCCGCTCAATACCTCTTCATTTCGTATACGTGGAGCAAAGCTTAAGATCTTACGTGTTGACGTAAGCCCGTTTTGATGCTACGACACGACAACGATACGACTTTAATGAAACGTAAGGCTGATGTGACTTTATGGTCTTATTATTAAGAAATCTTTTTATAACGTTACCTTCAGATATAATTACTTACTAGCTATTTGAAATTTTTTAAAAAAATTTCGTCCTTCACTGTTTTTAAAGTTAGAATCTTAAATACTAATCTGATTTTTAAATACTTTGTTGTTTATAGAGGTCATCAGTCAATAAATTAACAAATTGTTTTCAATCATGAACGGATAAAATTTATTATACCATAAAATTTGTCGAGAAGCTTAATAATTCTTGATCAAGACATAAATTAATAATTTACATTTTATTAAAAATAAAAATAACATTGAAATCCCAACATATTCCTATTAATAAAATTAGATCTCTATAAAGTTATTTACAATAACATAAAATTTTAATATCAATAAATTTGAAAACGTCGATTCTAAATAGCTCGAAAAGGGTCGCAGCCTTAAAAATGAGATTTTATGACGGCCTCTACACCGTGCAACGACCCCTCTAACTTAACACTGACCCGTTTCACTTTGACATTCTTTGTTGATTAAGTTTTACTTTACTTACGCGTCTTGGGTTGCTTTATTCTATTAAGTTACAACTTCAGTAGAAGTAAAAAATTGATAACTGAAGAAAGGAATATAGTAATTTCAAAATATGATACAGAAGTAAAGAGTGAAAAATATATCTTTTGACTATATGTGGATATCAAAAAGATAAAATTGCTTCACATGTTTTTACATTGTCTTGATTTTCATCATCACCAGCTCACTATAGTCCCCACCGAGGGGTTCGGAGCCTAATAATGTGTGACCAGGCCATAGTCAACCACGCTGGCCAAGTGCGGGTTGGTTGACTTCACACATATTTTTGAATTTCTTCGCCGTTATGTGCAGACATCACGATGTTTTCTTTCACCGTAAGAACGTCGGGTAAATTATGTACGTATAAAAATTCGAAAAATCGAAAATCACAGGTACGGCGGGATTCGAACTCAAGACCTGTAGAACAAGTCAAGTGTTCAAACCACTGAGCCACCGACGCGCTTGACTTTAATATTCCTGTGTATGTGTGTAGGTTATTGAAGAATATCTAATACTTTAAACTTAGTATTGGGTCGTATTATTTTATATTTTATCTTTTATTTTATCTTACAAAACACATTAACTTTACATTTCGATCCAAATCAAAAATACATTGATGGTAAATAACCCGATATTTTGCGTCGCAGAGAATTCGTGGCCACTTGCAAAAAGTTTGCGTTATTTATGGTCCGCCCATTAGACTGAATCGATGTATTAAAAAAAGTTATGATGTCATCTTATTTCGATATTACTAATTGCGACTTCATCCGCGTGAAATTTAAAAATAATAAAAGTCGTAGTCTATGTTTCCCACAGATAAACCTTTCTATTCAAAAATGTGAATACAGTTTATCGACACGGTAGTTTTTGAGTAATCTCAATACAAAAAGAAATACAAATCTTACCTCTTTATAATAATAGTATAGATTAGAGATATATTACTTTACCTATTAATATTATAAATGCGATAGATTAGATGTTTGGATGTTATTAAGTGTCTGTTGATTTAAATTTCTTGTTTCGGTTGTTCGTCACGAGATGGCGTACATTTAAGTGAATTGATTTCTAGATCGCGATATAGAAATTCGCGGCGAATAACCGACCTCACGCAACGTGTTTTGATTAAATTAACTTCGCTATCACAAAACTCGTGTTTTATTTTGAAAACACCCAGTATTGGCAACGTTCTCCAATGCCGTTGGAGATTTTTGAGGCTACTTTACATTAAGTTTGTAGCCTAAACTACTCAACGGATTTTGACGAAAGGCGTATGCATTTCATTATGCCGAACATACTAATAGGACATATAGGCTACTTACTTTTGTTTTCGTTTAATTATCAGTAAGGTAACTAAATACAAATGGCCATTAAATACATACTTGGTAATTAGTCCATATGTACATTTCAATAAATAAAACGCACTTAACAAGTTATGGCCACAATCACTAATTCCCATTCACTTTTTAGTACATAAAAATGTCAAACAAGGTCAATTTAATTGTTTAAATTATCAATCAATTACCATCCTTATACCAACCCATCAAGGTACATATTCCTGTAATAGGTAATCTTTAAAATATTGTTCCGTGTAAGCAATAATAAGCCCTGTGGGTATTGTTTTAAAATTCACTTTTGCTTGTACTTAATATGAGTTCAAACAATTGCAAGCCCGATTGTAAATCATCGAAATTACTTTAAAATTATAATTTAAATTTTGAAATAATCTGTTTATCGTCAAAATACAATTTATGCCAATATATCAAATTTATTAAAATTATATAAAAATCAACGCTTGAATTGAAGTCCGTAATGAAATAATTTCGAAAATGAAATAAGGTAATCTTTCGTTCCTTTATTTTTATATTAACATTTTAATGAAAATGATTTTTAAGTTTAACCAACTCATAAAAAATAACTTTAAAGGATTCTCATTTCTATAATCGCAAGTCACCCAGTGTGTCTCTACATTCAGATTGGATTGACACGCGGAAGTATTGCGAGGTATTATTATGTGTATATAAAGCTGGTTTCCATGCGGTTGATTAATACCAGCTTATATATACTTACACTGCCGGCCAAAAGTTTGATACCACCTTGAAAGAATTACAATATTGAATAAAACTCCAAAAGTCAGTGCTCTACAAATTATTTACCTTATTAAATAGGGAACTTTCATGTAACAAATAATTTAAAAACTACAATAATTGACATTATTATTAATTAAAAAATATACTGTTAAAAAATAAGCTAACTTTTCGTCGAAAAATCTTCCCTTACATTTTATAACTTTTTTGACCAATCTTGGTAACCGGGCTATTAGTTTCTTGTGAAACATTGTTTCAACTACCTTGTAAAGTCCTCCAGAGGTCTTCTTTTGGCCGGCAGTGTATGTACTGTTGCTGTGGGCTCATAGTTATTTAAAACATTTTTTACTACCAAGTTTTTTGAGTTGCTAACTCTAGATTTACAATAATAATTATAACCTCCAATATAAATGAAATAAAATGACCCTATGTTTATATCTTAGTTCTTACTGTAAATACGAAAGTTTAGATGGATGGAGATTTATTACTAAGTATCTGCAAAACGGCTTAACAACTCTGAAATTTAGCACAAATGTAGAATTAATAATATTGTCTGACAGTACATTGACTACCAAATAAAGTCTTTTTTTTCCGCTCAAACGAAGTCGCGTGCGTCAGCTGGTATCCAACAAATTACAATCTTATTTTCAACATTAAAATCTACACTTTAATGTGTATAAAAATATGCAACAAACGAAAAAATCGTATATCTCAGTAAACTAACACATGCTAACTGGTTTACAACCAGAGACCGTTCGGGTTGACATTTTGTGGGGACAGTGCCGCCATCTTGCGTCTGCTGATTTATGTAGGTAATGAACCTTTTCAATTTATAAATCGCATTCATTTTTTATTAAAGACATCAATTTGAAAACTCAATTTACAATAAGATTTAAAATATGACGGTTATTGGATATGGGGTATGTGTGAGGAATATTATATAGTTAATGTTGTACGATGTCCAATTAATTCTAATTTAAAACAAAGAGTCCATAAGATTATTTACTTTTTTTCAACTTTATAGTCGTATTTTCGAGCCAGTATTTTTTTAATAAATTGGAGAATTAAAAAAATAGTCATTAAATTCAAATTCATTAATTCAAGAAGCACATTAAACATTTCAAAGTATTTCGTTTAACTTTATGCAGACCATAGAATTTACAATATTGTATAAATTTTCTAGAAGGTTACTGCTACGAAAACGTTTGTTAAGAATTCTCCTAACGTTTGGATAGATTTAAATTTTTGGAATTCGTAAGCATTCCTTACATAGTCTGCGGGTAACGACCTGACAGATTCTTGTAATGTATTTCTTACTCAATATGTTAAAATATTTAAAGTAAAAAAATTCACACATGTTTTAAGATAAGCAATAATCAATCCCTGAAGGTCTAATTCAAAAATGCTAATCTACTTTCACCTTCTAGCATAAGTTTGAGTGCCATATTATAGTGGATGCGTTTTAAAAATTCTTTCATTTTCTTCTCAGCCATGTGACACCCTTGCCGGACATAGACCACCCCGAAAAATCGATACGATAATCGGTCCATATGCCTCCCAATCTTACTAATATTATAAATTCGAAAGTTTAGATGGATGTTTGTTAGAGTTTGTAGCCTAAACTGCTGAACGGATCTTGACGAAATTTGACACAGATAAAGAGGATAGTCTCGAAGAACACACAGGCTACTAACTTTTTTTTAAACCCAAGCAAACGGAGTTGCGGGAGAAATCTAGTCTAGATTAATCCCATAACCTTGACTTACCTACGCCTAAAATACTTTAGTTTTCAATTAAATTACAAGTACTCCGATATATTCCAACAACGTATTCCTTCTCTTCCCACTCTTCCAAAAGAACAGAGACAGTAACACATCAAATTCTCTACAAATCGTTACACATATTGGCGACATCACGAGACCATTTTCCACGCATCAAGTTAATGGCCGATATTCAGGTCATTGGGGACTTACAAAAGATGTATTTATCTTTGTATTGATCTGTCAATCGAACAGCTCATGTCAAAAGAGGATATTAATTGATGTCAACGTAATTGAGATCTGGGACAGACGTGCCTGCAGGCATTATTAGATGGCTTAATCGATTCGTTGCTGTTTAGAATTATGACGTAATTAATTTATATAAAGAATAATGCCACGAACATTTTTAATATTCTAACAGCCACATTAATATCAATGATTGCTTACCTGTTCTTTTCCATTGATGTAAAATAGTTAAAAAAACGTACTATAAAAGTATATCTTACTTATATTATAAATACTATACTAATATTATAAATGCGAAAGTTTAGATGGATGGATGGATGTTTGTTAGCGTTTGTAGCCTAAACGGCTGAACAGATCTCCATGAAATTTGACACAGGTTTAGAGCATAGTCTGGAAGAACACATAGGCTACTTTCTATCCCGGGATAAGTTACGGTTCCCGTGGGATTCATTAATTTAGTTTTTGAATGTTTACTCGATCATTCTGAAATGGTTCAACATATCTTATTGAAATTTGGCACAGATGTAAAACAAAGTCTGGAGTATACATAGGATAAACTTCACCCCCGAGGTGTCCGGTTCCCGAGGGATACGTAGCTTTTTGTTATTTATATAGTTCGTATGTTTTCTAATATCACGCGGACGAAGTCGCGGGCAACAGCTCGTTGTAACATAAGGTCTTTAGTTAATTTTCTTGCGTTTCAATATTAGGAGGTAATTTTAGTATTCCGATTATTCCGTATAAGTCTCGTTTAATAAAATATGTACTTCTCGCTGCAATTCAATGTAGTATTCAAGATTACATAACTTATCAATACGTACTACTTTTACTTTTATATAAAAACCTAACCCCGATTCGCATTTTTTTTTTATAACACAAGGTGGCAAACGAGCAAGCGGCCACCTGAAGCCGCCAAAATGGCGAAGCGACCGCTGCCCATAGACATCAACGATCGCAGATGCGTTGCCTACCCGAATCCGACGGAGGAGGAGACGAACATAAAGAGGATGTTGCCCCTTCCTATGCATCTCCTCCACCGTCAAATCCACTTCCCTTTCCCATCCTCTCATAAGAAAAGGGTGGTAAAGAGGAAGGGACTTACATAAGGCCTCCGGCACCACACTCATCAGACGAAACACGGAATTGCTTCCATTTCACGCCAGACTTCTGTGTGATCGTGGTGTTACACCGGGCGTGCCGGCCCATTCGTGCTAAGATGTTAAAGCGGGCACTACCACTGTCAAAATAAAGAATAGCGTTTTATTAAATTGTATTTAGATTGATAAATGTCCTCTTTATGTGCGTCTCTTCCTCCGTCAATTAAGGAGGCAACGCACCTGCAATTGCGGATGTCTATGGGCAGCGGTCGCTTTCCATTTCGGTGGATTCAGGTGGCCGCTTGTTCATTTGCCACCTTATATTATAAAAAAAAAATCATCTCGTAGTTAATTTGGTGATTTTATAGCTGAAGTTGTTGTTTGTTTACATTTATACAGCCTTTAAATTCAAATATCAAAATTTAGATACACAAATCACAATGAAGGCGTTTTCCATCGGCAAACAATTACTAATCTTGCGTCTTTGATGCTATTGGATTGCAATTTATGTTCTGTTCCTCACGATACTTTTATGCGATTTATTCACCCTAGTTACTAATAGCGTGAAAATAGCCTAAAGATTGTCGAAAGTGTAGAACTATTTGTTAAGGAAATAATCATTCAAAAATATGCTGTGATGAAATGAACGCTTTATTATATTAAAATAGATTAAGGGCGGTAATACACATGCCAGTAACTTGCTGGTTCACAAAACATTACGTGACAATGCCAAGCTGATTCACAGGTGGTGCGTCTGTGAAAACTATCAGTAAATGATTTGGTGTAATATTTGGATGTTAGAGGTAATAAGGAATTTGTTTCTTTCCAGGTATGTTGGTGTGGTGATACTTGAAGATAGGTAGCATAACAAACATTTAGAAATACCATCAAACAAAACACAAAGGACTATGAATTTACTGTATTATTTTTAACTATTTATTTGTGACTTGAAACACAAAATATTCACGCATAAATATACTTCTGAAAGCGTTCAAATAAAATTAATCTTCAACAATACTGAAGGCACTCAATACCAAAGTGGTTAATTATAACTTTAGTACCAAAACTTTCATCGAAGACCATTAATGAGAATATAACCAGCTAACGAAACAATAAATTCCAGTTTTGAACAATTTTCGTTGAGAGAAAAGCTTCGAGCTTTAATAAACCGTCCGGCGAACAGCAATAATTCTCACAACCGATCTCTGGAGTGTACTTCACCTTTTTCACAAAAGGATTTAAGGCAAAAGCTCGTCCGTTCAAATACTCTTCAATTTTCCAAACACGTCTCACTTATAAATCGAACTCGTTATTGATGCTAACGTAAGTTTGGTTACTTTAAATCGACACAAAATTTGTAACTCGAAGTTAAGTATGATGGTACAAGTAACTGAATGTTCACTAGCGATCCGAAATCCGAATCTGAAAGAAAATGTAAGCCACTTATTTAGTTATAAATAAAAATACAGTTTTGCATAATGTAACTAACTTATTTTCAATGAATTCCATAAAAGTAAAGAAACGAGGCGATATGCGTAACTCATCCGTGTAGATACAACGTTTTAATAAGAAAACTATTCTCACATGAATTATGTTATAAGCGAAGAGCGTAGGAGTAATAGAAATCTTTTTCAAATCCACCTTTTTAGCATTTTAATAACTTATTATACAGATTAACCCATTTTTAACATATCATTTTTTAAGAAAAAGAGAACAAAACCACTCCATGATTCTTGTACCAGTCCACATCCGCTTTTAATTTAGACCACACACAACTGCGTGTCGGAATTCACTACGCTCTAATTCCTGCAATTGTAGAACTTATCAATTTCTAAGAAAATATTTGAAATACTAGCACCGACAAGATTTTATCTATTTATATAGCGTTACTAAACTGCTTTTCCGCATTTAAATGTGAAAATATTTAAACTTAACACTTAACTAAGTTAAGATAAGAATTCTGTAGTGCAAATGAGTCTTTTTTATAATACAAGTTGGCAAACGAGCAAGCGGCCACCTGAATCCTCCGAAATGGAAAGCGACCGCTGCCCATAGACATCCGCAATTGCAGATGCTACCCTTAATTGACGGAGGAGGAGACGTACATAAAGAGGATATTTCCCCTTTCTATGCGTCTCCACCACCGTCAAATTCACTATTCCTTCCCATCCTTTCCTCTAAAGAAAACGGTGAACAGGGAAAGAGACTAAAATTAAGTCTCCGGCACCACACATACCAGACGAAACGCGGAATTGCTTCTACTTCTCTACTGTCTTCTGTGTGGTCTAAAAACTTGGTTATTCTGCGGGGGTTGTTGAATAGAGTCATGCTTATAAACGGTGACTTTAAAAATCAATTATCTTAAGTAAATATTTTCGTATTAATGAAACAGTTTAGTTACTAGTGTTAAAATAAAAATGATAGAGCAAATCTTGAAATATATTTAAACCACAAAAGAAAAAACTCACTACACAAAAATAATAGCAATAATTTATGCTTCTTTGCAATTCTTGGGCCACAGATACTTGTTTAGGCCAATATTTAGTGAAGTGCAAAAATAATATCGATATGTTTTCCTCTCTAAATAATTTTTATGTTTGAAATTTAAAAAAATGCTTTTTAATTTCACTTGTGTATAAACATATTGCCGTTTTAGTAAATCGTAATATTACTCACAAACTTAGTTAAGGAACAGAATAATTGTGAGTAGTTAATCGATATTATTGGAATTGCTTCATTTATTGAAACTGTATGTAATTGTTTTCTGTATGGGATTGTACTTGAAAGTTAAAGCAGATTATTTTTATGCTTACAGAGAAGATATCGATAATATACGTTCAGGTATCGATACATTTTGTGTATCAAATTTCCCATCACTACGTACTCCCGAACATTGTCTAGCACTCCTGGGCTCAACAAAAAGCAGTTCATAGGAAATTCATTGCTGCCGGCGCTCTCCAACCTAATGCAGTTTTTGCTCTTCGCTCGCATTCAAGTCCGGACAGATTCTTTGCTAATGAAATTTTTAACGACCTCCTGGTTCACGGTGCATTTTCCAAGAGATTTATGTAAAATGCACTAAGTTCTTGTGGTTGCTTCGAAATTCAGTGATAGTTGGTACTAAAGTTTTAAAATATTTAAATGACTTCGGTAAACAAATGAGAGCACATAACTAAAGAAGATGATGAGTCTTTTGGCCAAAACACTGAAACGAATTTAATTTACTTCACTTCGTAAGGTCCAATACGATCTGATTGATGTCAAAATTTGAAAGAAATTTAGACCTATAAGGGTGCTGTTAATTTTTTAAACGACGTTTCAGTATTTGGTCGTCTAGAAGCTAACTTAAGTGATGATCATAAAAGGACACTAACCTATAAGTGCTTTTAGGCGCGAAATCACAGACTATAAGTATTTTAGTAGTCCAACGTAGAACAGACCCTGTCTAGGTTAGATTATTTTTACTCTTTGTTAATACAGTTTATCCAAGACGATAATGAACTATCTAGATAACCTATACTGGAAAGTATAACCTTTAATGAAATAACCTGAATTCGTCTTATCCAACTTTACCCGCAGTTGAATATCTGTGCATAGGTTTAATAAACTGGAAAGTGGTTGAGCGTTGATGAGGTGATTACATGAATCTGTGCGCAGCTGCGCAGGTGAAAATGCAAACTTTATTATCCCACTGCTGCAGGCTGACGATGAGAAATTTACAAAGCAAAATAGTATTAAAGTACTACGTTATTAGATTCAAAATTGCATGCGATGCTAAATATATTTACATGAACTAGTATTACGATTAGCTTTGTTTGTATATCTCTTGCAATCTAAAGTACTAGGTCTATGCAATATTGTACTAATTATGAAGATCTTAGGGAAATTCTTTTAACCGATGAGCGTGAAATTTGACAATTGAAATTGGAGAAAGCATAGAACTACTAAGAGAAAATATTTTAAATATGAACTACAGGTCAATTTCGATAAATCTATACATGTAATAAAATCATAATGTCTGTCCGTAATATAAAAAAGAAAAATCCAGTTTTCGGAAAGATGATGTATTTGCGTTGCTAATAACCAAAATAGCATTAAAAATTTTTTGTCTGTCTGTCTGTCTGCAAGCCGCGTTTGTACCGGGTAATCTCCGAAACGGCTGGGCCGATTTCGACCGGACTGTCACTGAAGGGTAGCTGACATAGACGGGCATGTTATAGGCTACTTTTTGCTCTTAATATTGAATGGACGAAGTCGCGGGCAACAGCTATTGTATAATAAGCTACTCACCTATTATGAGGCTAAGCTGTTACTTTTCCAAGAAAGGTAAGGTAACTGGCAAATGTAAGGCCTTATTTTTTTCCTTATGGTAATCAATGTCTTCATAATACCAAGTTTCCAGAAGAAAGAAGGAAGCAAGCAAAAGATTTAATGATCAGTAATTTATTACAAGTACAGATTAACTTCCGTTTAACCAGGAACATGCAGTGATTGATCAGAAAGAACATTTACTTTCAACGACAAAAACATCTTATGATGACAAATGGATATATGCCTTCATCCGCATGAAATTATGAAAATTTTATTTTATTGTTAACATTTGTCAAATTATCAATAGCAAATGTCAAAATGAAATGACAAGACAAACCTTGGCAATCTTACTTTCTTGATGTTGGTAGCAACTTATGGTCTCTTTCCCACATTAGAGTTTTTATCCAAAATATTTACCCCGTAAGTTTAATGGCATGAAAATATATAGCCTAAAGCTAGCGGAGCTGTAAGGCTTTTTATTAAAAAAAAGGAATTATTCAAAAACATGCTGTGATTGCTGACATCTCAGGCAGCAAAGAAGCGTGTGTTTACGCTTTATTGTAATGAGTATAGAGTATAGATATTATAAATTCGAAAGCTAAGATGTATGGATGGATGTTTGTTAGAGTTTATAGCCAAAACTGCTGAACGAATCTCGATGAAATGTGGTTAGGTGTAGTGGATAGTGTGGAAGAACACACAGGCTTGTTTACTTTTATTCCACGAGGACAGACCCTCGTGCGAAAGCTAGTGTAATATATCGAGTAAATTTGTCTCATTTAACTCTATAGTATATGTTACTTTTTTGTCATCTTTTAAAATTTTGGATATTTGTTAGCCTTTACTGCTGAACGGAACTCGATGAAATTTAGCACAGATGTAGATAGTCTGGAGTAAGGGTGGCAAAACACTGTCGGGCGTGCAATGAATGGAAAACCACATAACATTTAGGCACGTCGATAATCATAGGAAGACTAGAAAAAATTATGAAGTAGGTGCACTATGGAATTGACGTAATAATCGCAGTCAAAATTATTCGATGGTACGTCTAAGACCGCATTAAGTATTTCTTTAATAAATGGCACTTTTAGTAATTATTTAATAAATTATTAGTTTACGAAATTAGTTTCGTGTTTTTACAATGTCTGACCATTAAAGTTTAATAGTGGTTGTTTCTCAATGACAGTGATTGAGGTCAGAATATCAACTACCCAAACTTTAAGGTCCACTTGTAATGACATTGTAAATAAGCCAGTAAGCTTTTATGTATATACACAATACACTACGAATGCTTAACGTAATTACATTTTTTTTTCACAGTTTCATACTCAGAATCGGATATTTTTACTTTAGGCCTTGTGACTCATTAGTGTTAGGTTAACCTAAGTTTTAACTGAGTAAACTCAAGTTAAGTAATCAAAAATGCATCTCATGTAGCTATCGAACCAATAACAATAACAAATGCATAAATGTAGCTGGGAAACCTGCCATTAGTTAAACGAATCTCTTACATTTTTCCATGTAATTTTATGAGTTTTAAATATATCTTTATCCATTGATAGAAATGATTATTTAAGGTCTGAACCAAAGCGGTAGTTTCTGACCTTATGGTGAATATCATAGACTAATTTGAAACAGAGGGTTTCAATTTTTTAATGTCGAATTAAAATAAAAAAAATGTATAGAATTTGCATGTGCTCATTCGGTTATTCCGAGAACACTTTTTACATTCTCTAGTTTAATTATTTATCAATCTTCGACGTCATATCGTCGACAGTATGTCCTGTTTCTGTTACTTGATTGAAAAAAAAAATAATACCAGTGGTAAGATTTCTGTGATAGATAAGTTAACAGCAGAGGCTCTTATTTATTGAGTTTATTGATTCATAAAAAGGAAGAAAAAAATATCTAATTGAATTCATTGGTGTCATGACTTGTATGCCACAAGCATTTTTAAAATAAAATTATTTTTATCAATACCTATTTATATTTTAAAATGTCACACTGTTTTTAGTAATTATAGTTTTTCGAAAAGCTTTAAATAACTCACCAAAAATAAAATTAATTTAACATCTCTGCATTGTACTTACTCTGTGTAGTATAGTTTTTGCGCCCGCTCCCTTTCCTTTCATTTGGCCTTGCGGCGGCGCGGCCGGCGCATGCGTGATACAATATCGTTAACTTTATCGCGAACGTTTACGTTCTGCTTAACCGGACGGTAGAACACGAGGTTATTACTCGTTTTGTTATAATTACTAAGGTTATATGCGTTTCTACATACAACTGCTACTGCGCAAACACACATTTAAAGTGGGTTGTGTACGTTTCAAAGTGTGTTTCGGCCAACTGATGAGCTCTACAGGAAACCCCGTTTCAGTCTCACAGTCCAATCACTACTAAGGGACAGGTTTAGTGAATTAAAATAACGCTTACTTACTCTTACAGTAAAATTCTGAAACGATATTTAAATATGAAACAATGTCTTATTAAAATCACGTTTAAAATTTCAATTCTATGAAAATTTTGACGTCTATTAAATTGTACGCGGCACTTATGAAGCAAGTTGTTTATGATTCGTTTCAATAGTCGGCCGTGTGATGTTTTTATTCTGTACGCTATCGTATAAAAGATATCATTTTCACTAATGATCAGAAATAAATATAATTTAAGATGACTGTTCTATTCATATAAAAACAAAAATGTTTATCGTTGTTCCGAAAGGCTCGATTCAACAGTTCTCATTAAAACCAGTCGACCTTCTGTATCGAAATGCGACGGCGAACGAGGAAACAATATCAAAATCTAGTTCATATCCTTTCATAAATATCAAGTAAATGACGATCTTTTTTACACTTTTAATTTGTAGCGTTCTAAGTCGATGTTGTTTAAAAAAAAATATGTAAACAATTATACAGAAAAATCTTGTTTACGTTTTCATCGTCTGCAAAAGAACATTTTATGTTATGTTTTAACAAATACGTCCGCGTTATTTAAAAAAAAAATAGTGTTAAGTAGAGTATGTTCTTACTATGCTTTACATCTATGCCTTTGATCAATATCCGTCCAACTGTTTAGGCGACAAACTCTAACAAACATCTATCCATCGAACTAAACTTTCGCATTTACAATATTAGTAAGGTTACCCTTAATCATTTACTACATTTCTATAATCTCGTATCTTTACTATTATAATAAAGCGTAAACATACACTTCTTTGTTGCCTAAGATGTCAGCAATCACAGCATATTTTTGAATATTTTTTTTCAATAAAAAGCCCTACACTTTACGCTTTAGGCTATATATTGTTACGCTATTAAAATTAGTTGGTTAATAAATTGGATAAAAATCCTAACGTGAGAAACATACCATAAATTGCTGCCAACATCAAGGAAGCAAGATTGCCATGGATTGTCATCATGTCATATCATTTTGACATTTGCAATTGACATTTTGACATATGTAAACAATGAAATAATTTTATACCGATGAAATCGCACGGAAACAGCTAGTAGATAAATAATAATGAATACCATTTATTAATACAATAATAAAAAATGACAACAGTTAAGAAGCAAAGAAAAAACAAAGATCTTGGTTAACAAGAAGAGGCTCAACTGGCTGTCACTAAGGGAAACGGAGCGCGGTTATTTAAAAAAATATGATAAACGCGATTTAACAGCCACCCAGAGACTAATTGTCTAAAAATTCCTATTAAAAATGCCCACCGTATATTTTTAATCTCAAAAAGAAGGCGAGTGCTTACATTCGCTATTTTAATTACTTTTTTTGTTATCTCAACCCGCCTATTGTGGCGGGAGCGTAGTGATTTTAAATTAAAATCGCCAGCGGCTTTGTCCTTATTTACCACAACGTGATATTAAGACCGTCAGACTAGCAATCCTACGGTATTAATAGCCATTGAATATTGTTTCTATTAGAATTCATGATTTAGGTATAGATTGTCTATACATATAATAAAATTGGAATGTCTGTAACATCAAAAGAAAATCTCCAGATTTCGGGAAGATGCTGTATTTGTGTTATTTATATAAAATATCTAGGTAAAAGATCAAACAAATAGCAGTGACCAGCGAGCGCTCCCCAGCGCCCAAAATATCCGCATAGCAAAGGACAGCCGCAATGAAGATATAAATTTTCAACTCACGGAAATGACTTCCACATCATATATTCCCTCGTAAAATATTTTATAACGTCACATTTTCCACGTTAAAGCGATATAAAGCTGTTATAAATATTGGATATCGAAGTGAACGTTTTTTTAATTGTTACAAACCCAGGCTAAGAAATTAATTGGTTAATTTAAAAAGTTCAGTCTAAGTTTTACGAGAGGTTTGTGCAGTTATGCAGCTTTCGACGCCGTTGGACCGTATTTGAAATTCATGAAATTTTTATAGTTCCAGCCGCAGTTGGGAAATAAAACTGAAGCTTAATGAAATATTTAATTGGACGAATGTTTACTTTTCATGTGAAATTATTCAACTATGATGTTGTGTTAATTATTTATGCGTTTGTAAATATTTCGAAACAAAAACAATACATACACAAAATAACATTACTTAAAATAGTAACGTAATTTGTAGAAACGATTGTTTATTTTTTATTTGTTAATGCTGGCCACTGACAATCCATCAAGATAAGACGAATTAAAAAGGTAATAAAAAAAAGATTGTTAACGCAAAACAAATGACTGCAAGATGTGATACGAAAGAAGAAACATCGTATTTGTGTGATCTTGTGCATAAGAATAAATAAAGAATGTATGAAGCAAGATGGTAACTAGTTCACATTTATCCATGACTCGAACCATTCGGATTTGGTAAGAAGCAGCATTTTTAATAAATAGTCCCATCCAATCAAGAAACATTGGATACATGTGAGATAATTTGAGGTTATTAAAAATGGCGCTATAAAATAAGGTGCATAGAGCACATTGCCGCGTTATAATATTTGGCGGTGTCCCGGCGCCCGGCACAGCGGGGTCCAGAAGGACGCGGGGGCGGAAGGTGTACAGGCGACGCATACACACGTGTGTGACGTCATCCGCGCATTCGCGCCATTTTGAATTAAGAATAATAATACATTTTAGTGAGTCAATATTTTAGTAAAAAGTGCAGATTTTATTTTATTTGAATTTCGATGATTTTATTTTTGTGTATTTAAGTTTGTGTTTTATTGCAATTCTGATAAGGTTTCTTTTAATTTGTACAAATGTTTTAGATGTATTTTAGGTTATGATTTTTAAATTTTGATTCATTGATCAATTTTAATTTTGTTAGTTAAGACCCTACAGTTAAGTTGGCCAACATAATTTTACCAACATTCGCAGGTAATTCAGAGTAGACAACTTTTATGAGCTGACGGTATTTAAAGGAATTAAAAATTAATATCTACGTAATAGTATACAAGTTTCATTAACATGGCTGCCAACTTTAACTGTCGTGTCGCCTGGCGTCAGATGCTCCTAAATTATTCATGAGCATACATCAGGCTTGTGAACGGCACTTTCGTCCTTTGAACGCGACGTGCAAGATACGAAACGTATTTACTTAAAGTTTAAATTTTACTTATCGATAAAGTTTCAACGATTCAGATAGAAAATACTTAATTTGCATATGTATATTCTGTATAAATCTTCAATGAGTATGATTGTGCGAGTGAGGGTATGAGTAAAAAAGTAGATAAGAAGATTGACAGTACTAAAAGAGTACATTCTTTGAAACTAAACTATTGTTTAATCTCGATTTTTATTTGTGCAACTAAACAGTTTGATTGGCTCCGAAACAATCGCACTGTTGTGCGACAGTTTAGTCACATGGGCTGAATGATGGTTAAAACTTCAATGATTATAAACTAAAATGGTTTGTGTTGTTCCAGTGGCCGCCGAGATTGGTCAGATGGACAGTTACTGTCCTCCTGATTGTAGCTGTGATAACACCCACCTCAGATTCTACAAGTAAGTTTACGTCAATATTTATTAAAAGTATTTTACACATAGTGTATTAACCATACTTTAATTATGCTCCCATTTATGTATAGTTATTTTATTTTTGAATTTCTTACGAGAATTTTCATGTTTCAAAATGCACATTTCCATACTTTTAAAACTGTCAGTGTGTCCAAATTCATGAAAACTTTATTGTCTAAATTAAGGTTAATGGAGCAATTTAAACTTAAATTTGCTAATTTTCAATTATTCATCAGATGTCCGTAGAAGACTTCGGAAACCTAGCAAAGTGTCAACATCATCAACCAGCGTATCAAGGTCTACAGATCAGATGATATCAGCAAGTGTCAACAGGCCTAAGATACGTGGTCGACCGATACTAGCGAGTCGAAAGTCAACGGCAGCTCTAGACAATTCCGTCAGTACTGATGAACATAAGAACAAAGATGGATACAAGGTACTTAGTCCACATTTTATTACTTCATCATCATCATCACCAGCTCACTATATGTCCCCACTGAGGGGCTCGGAGTCTACCCTAAAGTTAAGGTGACTAGGCCAGTCAACCACGTTGGCCAAGTGCGGGTTGGTTGACTTCACACATATTTTTGAATTTCTTCGCCGATATGTAGACATCACGATGTTTTCCTTCACCGTGAGAACTTAGGGTAAATAATGTACATATAAAATTCGAAAAATCGCAAATCACATTGGTACAGCGGGATTCGAACCCAAGACCTGTAGATTAGTCAAGTGCTTAAACCACTAAGCCAGCGGTGCTCACACTTTTATTACTTACGGCCGGTTATTGAAACGAATTTTAAACACTTTGTTTTGTAAGTACCGCGTACTCTGACAAGCGTCAAAATTTTAATGGAATTCGCAATTTGACAGTGACTTTATTTAAGACGCAGCTATATATTTAAGGGATGTGTAAGTATTCGCCTTACAGTTTCCTATTTTTAACTGACAAAATTACCTTCTTATTTAAACTAAGTTTTTTTGTTGACAATCTGTACTAATATTATAAGTTGGAAGTTTTGTATTTTTACATGTATTAATATAACTCAAAAAGTATTGGGCTTACAAAAATTCACCAATCAAAACGTTATCGGTGAGGAACATAGGCTGTGTTTTTTCTTAATTTCACGGGGAAGAAGTCGCGTGCATTAACTAGTGTTTTATAAAAAGGTTTGTTTTAGAATTTAACTGCCGTTTTTGTAATTTTAGAATCATGCAAATTTAAATCATAACACAAAGTGATAGGTCTATAAGTCGAACACACAATACAGTCGAAAGTGCAATTACTATTTCAATACAACGCGGATATACGCTTCGAATGCAATATGTTGTTGACCTTCGGTTTCATTTGCTTCTTTTAGGAACTCTTATTTCTCTGTACTTACCTCTAAGGTTGAAATATGCCAGTTATGTGGCAAGGAAGTCGAATTGTTAGTGTCAATTAAATTACATTTGTCAATAACATTGCATATCATTACCTTATACGACACTAATTACATTTATTCTTATCAGATATAATATTAATGTCTACTTATTTTTAAGTATAATCTAAACGGATAAGGATAGCTTAAGCTCCAAATTACATTCAAATTTTGACGTAAGATTGTAAGCGGTTTATAAAAGGCGATATTTTTTATTACATTTTAACATTTGGACTTAAGGTCTTCAACGCAATTTATTATAGAGACAGAAAAACTAGATTTTAGATTAGAGCAAAACAAAAGGCACATCACGTTCATTTCTATGAAAAAAAAAAACTTTCCTCTCTATTACAAGATTTCTTATTGAATGCGCTTTTTTATAAATCACGACTAAATTCTGAAACGAATCTCAACCACCTTTTGAACGCCGCTTACAATCCGTCAGGCGTCAAAATTTTAATGAAATTTGGAGTTAAAACGTAAACCTCATATAAAACTATTACAATTTACATAAATGTCGTTTCAATATAACCCTTACTGTTTAGTATAATTGTATTTTATGTTGCAGATCGTGTGTTACTACACAAATTGGTCTCAGTATCGTACAAAAATCGGAAAATACGTACCAGAAGATATCCACCCCGATCTCTGTACACACGTTATCTTCGCCTTCGGATGGCTTAAGAAGGGAAAACTCAGCTCCTTTGAGTCCAACGATGAGACGAAAGATGGAAAGACAGGACTTTACGATAGAATTAACGCATTGAAGAAAGCTAATCCTAAATTGAAGACATTACTCGCTATTGGTATGTATTATTTAGCTGTTAAGGTGCGGCTTCATCCACTTATAAAAACTTTATTTTATTGTTTACATTTGTCAAATTCTCAATTGCAAATGCCAAAATTACCATTACCATAATAACCAGGCGTCCTTAATGCTGGCAGCTTGTAGTTTATTGTCCTTTTCCCATGTGAAGGTTTTTTCAATTTATTTATCCCCTAAGTTTAATGGCGTGAAAATATATAGCCTAAAGCGTGTCGTAAGTGTAGGACTTTTTGTTCAAGTAGGAATTATTCAAAAATATGCTGTGATTGCTAATATCCTACGCCACAAAGTAGTGTGTGTTTACGCTTTATTATGTTAGTATAGGTTTATCTACAATCAAATTTAATGACAGTTTTAAAAAGCTGTTTTTTTCATATATTAAATTATTGTAGATGTTTTAAATATTGTAATAAAATAATCCAGTATAATTAAAGGACTTCGACAGCCAGGTTGCTAGTAAAATCTATTTTTGTACTCCAAAGAGAATGCTAAACCGTTTTTGAGTGATGTAGGTTTAAAGAGATTCTGAGTCTTGATATTTTGAAGTAATTTATACCTGTGTAGTATCTTTTAAAGATTCCCCCCTATACCAAAAAAGGGGTTTTCCTCACCTGACGACGCATATGTAAAAATGTATAAAACTTAAAGCCTCTTTATAAAAGTACAAATAGTAAATACACATTTCGTTGCAAGCACAAAAATGTGGAAGTGTTTTTTCGTACTGTACAAATACTGGCGTGTTCTGATAAATAAACTCTCACTGGTTACGTAACTCCACGCCTATTTCACGCACTTATAAGGTTTGATTACTGGGAAATAGTTTTGTAAACTAGTTTCGGACGTAATTACTGAAAGTATAGCTTTATATTTCCGGATTTCATCTAACACGCTAATAACTTAATATAACTACGTATGTTTTATGTATTTTTATATGTTTTAGTAAACAATTCTATGACAACATACACCTGTAATAAGTTTTCCATAATCTTAATTATTAGAATTTTATCTTTGTATTACAATATTTTCTACTAACCGTTACAATTGCTTTATTAAAATGCACATAAAATAAGAAGTTGCAATACCAAACAATGTCATGTAAATATTATTTTATACATTAAGTAAATTTTTAAATTAGCGACTCCAGAGTCCGGCGTTAAATTTAGTCGTAATTTGTTAAGCACTAATTGGTCTCAACCTATTTTTCATTGTACCCGCGACCGCAGCGCCCCGACTTCAAGCCTCATTGTAGTGCAGCCATCAATAGGCAAACATTTACTTTTGCAAGTAAAAAGTATTTTGTATTTAGATATTGTTAATTACAATATACCAGCTATGATCGGTTTGATATTTTAAAGAAAAAAAACAAACTATCCAATAATTTCAGAGACTTTAGTATCTTAAATATGTATTAACTCATTAATATGTCAGAATTTAAAATATAAACAGTTGTAAGCAAACTCAAGAAAATAACGAGAGAAGCTTGACGTTAATGTTTACAAATAAAAACAAAATGTACACATAAATATAACTTAAACGTAGACAGTAAGAGGAAACAATAAAAGAAAATCCCTTAATTAGAATTCCAGCGTCGAAAGGAAACAATTATAACAAAGAGTGCCTTTTCCTAGCATTTCCTTGAAGTTGCTTAAGCCGATAATAGATATAGGCGTAGCGCTCTTTGCGGACAAACTTCTAGTACATACCCCACTAGTGTTGTTCCAATCCGTTGTCGATAACATATCGACATCGATTATGAATTCTGAAATGACAACTTTAATCATTAACTACGTAGTACTACAATATAAAGTTTTTTTTCTTAATGTAAATTACTATTTTTTTTAAACCATGACAATCAATTGTTTTGCTACTTATTAAAATAAATATACTTTGCAGTACTAAAGAATTGGTTCGTAAAGTATAAATTAAAGTAAGCGTCGAATCTAACCGCAGTTACGTTCAGTGCGACGACAATGAATCTTAGATATGATAATAATTGGCTATAAAGTTACGACCCCACGGTGTGAACCGCCTCTCCACTTTCTAATATTAAATTTACAACACTTCCTATATAGTTCTCGGTTTTGTAAAGGAAATAACCTTTTATCGCTTCCTTAATAATGATCTGTTGTGGTTTTTATTGTACTCAGTGGTTATGTGACATAAAACTTATTTCCATGTAATTTTAAGCCTTTAAAAATATGAGTAAAAATCCATTCATGAATGTCGCACTATTCCGCGTACTCAACACTGTTTATTTGTACTTACGTCATACATTAAATGATCGATATCGATAGCGATGCACATCACTATACACGTATGCGAATACACCTTTAGAGCTTTCCCACGGCACAAAGCGTAGTAGAAGGCATTTTCACCTATTTTCACAGAGCCCCGACAAAAACCTCACCCATTTTCATAAAAGCAAAAGAACTCGGCGTTACAATAAAGGCGAGTTAAATAACGACATCGACATGGGGGCGGCTTTTTTTATCCACGACCCGCACTCGATGTGAAAACATTGTATTGTTCGGATTAGAGAAACTTTATCGGTTGTGGGATAATCGAAATAAATCGATTTTCACACAATGGATAATGTAAGGACAAATTCATTTCGCTGAATAACGAATAAACCTAAATACCGAGTAATTATGATAAAATTACTTGATTTTTTTTAGAGAATACACGATGATTGATTTTATACCTTAGTCCAGTATGATAGAAATATAGCTGTTATTTCAAAGGTGACGCAATTGTAATTCTTCTGTTTGAGACCGCCATTGTCGTCGATCACCTTGATGTTCCTTTTGCCTCCAGTCGCACTGTACAAATTGTACCATTTAATTGCAATGTATTAGTAATTTTAACAGATGTATTTCTGGTACAGGTGGCTGGTCATTTGGTACGCAGAAGTTCAAAGAAATGTCAGCGACTAGGTACGCGCGTCAAACCTTCATATACTCGGCTATACCGTACCTCCGCGACAGGAACTTCGACGGTCTCGACATCGATTGGGAGTATCCTAAAGGAGGAGATGACAAGAAGAACTACGTGCTGCTTTTAAAAGGTAAGAAATGTGAACATTTTAAAACAGATATTACTATATATCTGGTACAATACATTTTGTTGCAAGTAATTTAATTTAAGTCAATTTTTTTTTAAATTTCTTGCATTTATTAAATAAATAATTAAAGATTTTATCGTGTGAACTCCAAATGAAATAGAGGTTTAAGCGCATATAACTTAAAACCGTAGTTCTACTTAGAACAAAAAGTGTGTTCCAAAAATTAAATTTTGTAAGCGGCTTTTAGATTTACGGCTTTTCAGATTTCGTAACGTTCCCAAACATAACTTCCGTACCGTATTCTCGTATGTTGGGATCCGTATCTCACCTAGGTGTATTAATAAATTTAATTGTAAATATGTTTAAACTAAAAACCTTTGTGAATACTATGCCTTGTATACGGTAAAAATTATGACTCAAATCGTTCAATCATTAAATATTAAGGAAGGAAACAGTAACTAGTACAGATAGTTCCAATGACTCAGTTAATAGCTGTCAGAAAGTTTGGTGTGTTACAGCGCAAGTTGTCGAGTATCGATTCTAACAAACGTGACTAATACGTTCTCATTTGTTAATATGTAAATTATAGTAACATCATCCCCTACAATACACTTACTATTTAGACAATTTTCTTGTTAGAACACGATTAATTTTATATAAGATATGTCAACCTATTAAGGGAATATATAAAAATATATCTTTTCTTAGTTCAAATCAAAACAATAACGTAAAATAGTGAAAATATTGTAAGAAATGCATAAAGAACACAAAATAGGTCGTTACCCGTATTCATCTGTACTGGGTCGTTCCGAATGGAACTGCAGCCGTTGTTAGCTCGGCCAAATATTGGCAAACATCGGACGCCAGCTGTATCGGGGAAATAGATCGGAATTCAATGAAAAACCTTTCTATGTGGGTTTACTATCAACATTGTTTTTTGTTGACGAAACTAATCCATTTAAACCTTTTACATTGAACGGAAAAAGGATTGATATATGTTTTTTTTATGTATTCTAGAAAAAAAAAACATTTCAGATATGTAAATATAATTTTGTTCAGCGTAACTGTATTGCTATCCAGTTTTTGTATTTGTAGTTGTAGTAATATTGAAATCAATTGGCAATCTAAATATTGAAATATTATCTGAAAATGTATTGAAAATAAAACGTAAAAACAACTTTAACTTTCACTTTAAATATTAATCAAAACAGATTGCAACATTTATCTTCAATTCGCTTTAGATGATTTTAAATCACACATACAAGGATGGGCGTCACAGCCATGTTAAGCTTTAATAAAATATAGTCTTATTTACCTCTTATGTTTTCTTCCAATTTGCACAGAATAACCTTACCAGTAACACTGTTTTTCCATGTATCCACGCTCGCCATTACCAATATGGCCGTCGTGTCGTCGAGCCAATGCAACACCCTTATTTTGACATCTGACTACTGTCCGATTATTAACATAATAAGTAGAATTCCGACATATTAAAACCATAACATATATTAAATAATGTGTTGGGTCGCTTTTACAAAGTTTATATTGTTATTTTAAATACAGATAAATGGTATTAATTTATAGCTTAGTCTAAATAACCTTCAAAAATACAGAATACATCAAAATAGTTAAAAAGCTAACACAATTATGTAGATAAATGAAATCCAATTTTGTTAAAAACTTTTGTCCAACCTAAATTGAATATTCATTAAGACTAGCCTCAACGTTCCACAATGAGTGACGAAAGTTGGCAAACTGCACGGAACTGATTCGATACAGTTCAATGTTTGTGACTGCTATCAAAACACAATTTATCGCCGCACCTGTCCCATCGCCCGCGCCGTTGCGATACTGCATTGATGAAATTTTAATTCGCCACAGCGGAGATCCGACGTTCCGCGTTATTAAAATATTAAACGAGGAACAGATTTTACCGTTCCGCAAAAATAAACCTGTGGTTACGGAAATGGAAAACAAACGATTTATAAATTATTTTTAAACACTACTTTGTTGCAGATAAAACAAAAATAGTTCATTGTTTATGTTTTATTTTCATTAAAACGTCTGACATCTTTCCTTTTATTATCAAATCGAAGTAACTCTAGGAAGCCTATAAGGTGTTAAAGGAGCAAACGGTAAAGTCGCCAAATCAGCGAAGTGATCGTTGCTCGTCGAATTAATATTTGTTTGTCTATATTTAATAGACAAAGGAGCGTATACTAGGAAAGAAGATAATTCCCTTCCTATGCGTACCCTCCTCGCGACTTTCTTACAAGAACATGTGTTAAAGAGAAACCAAATAATGTATGAATTTCATGAAAACACTAGCTGTTCCCGCGCGACTTCATCCGCATAGAATTATGAAAATTTTATTTCATTGTTTACATTTGTCAAATTATCAATAACAAATGTCAAAGTGACATGACATTACAAAGCTTGGCAATCTTGCATCCTTGATGTTGGCAGCAACTTATGGTCTCTTTCCCACATTAGGGTTTTTATCCAAAATATTTACCCCCTCAGTTTAATGGTGCGATAATATATAGCCTAAAGCGTGACGTAAGTGTAGGGCTTTTTATTAAAAAAAGGATTATTCAAAAATATGCTGTAATTGCTGACATCTTAGGCAACAAAGAAGTGTGTGTTTACCCTTTATTATAATAGTATAGATAGATAGTATCGATAATTAATTGATTTAGGCCTTATGTATTAAGACGAAAGCATTATCTTGTTCCTTTATTTAACATTGTGTTCAATGTAAGCAGAATCATGTAAGTCAGCTCTATGCAAACTATTGTTACCTAGATCTAGACTTGAGGTATGTTAATTAGGCTAAACTAAACACTAAGCATAGTATTATGTTTGTACGTGTCATTTGGTTTAGCTAATCTTACAATATTATTCCAAACGTCGCATTAATATTCAATAACCCAGATTATATTAGTTTATGGGATAAGTGTTGTTCGAATTAGTTTGTTTCAGTCGAAATTAACAGACTAGTATTGTTACTATATGGGGAATGTTTTATTCGAAATAATTAAATAGGAATCTTAACAATGAAACATATGCAAAAATATTTAAATGATATGTCTATCGGCCTTTTTGTGCAATCAATAATCATAGAGCGACTCAACTGTTTAACGCAATCTTGTTGAGTTGCATTATTCCTTTCCTGTCGGTTGCAAAACGGTCTAGGCTCTAACCTAACCTCCATATTTTGCTATCATGAACCACGGCCTTTTATAAGGGTTAAACAAAAATGGAATACCTACCGAAATTATCAAGAAAACATATTTTTCCAAGTCTAAATCTTATTAATATTATAAATGCGAAAGTTTGATTGGTGATTGTAGCCTAAACGACCTAACGGATCTTAATTAAATTTTAAACAGATATAGAGCGTAGTCTGGAACCCATAGGCTACATTTTAGTAACACGAGGGCGTAGTCGCTGGAGAAAGCTGGTAAAGGAAAACAGTAATAAAAAAATCGACGTTATGTAACTAATAATATTAAATTGACTTAATGTTTTTATATAAAACATTTATGTATTTTATTCAAGGCTTAACAGATGCCAGTTATTTGTGCGAAACGAATTGTTTCATGTCATCCAGAAAATTGTTCTGTCACTATAGACTCCGGGGACGAGGGACACGGGACAATTTCGCTTTAATCAAATTTCTAACGTCGTTACTTACTGCGGATATGTTTGAACAGTAAGTCAACGATGTTTGCATATTGATATTGAAATGGGGAATGTTAAATGCCGTTTAGAAAATGTACTTAGCAATATTGATGTGAAATTGCCTAATGATACGAGGTTGTTTTAAAAATTGTTAAGTCCAACTTACCCTCTTATGTCACTCTGGTATACGTATAATACGCCGTGGATTTATAACGACTATAAATCAAAGGGTTTTTAACTTACAGAAACATCGAATTTTCTAGATATTACCAAGTATCGAGCTCGTAAACTTTAGTATAAAGACGTGAATAAATGTTTTATGTTCTTAACTGAAACGCGAATAGCGACGCTTCGTAATTCGTCGACATAAAACAAAATCTTTTCGATTGTAAGTTATCTCAACTTGCTTCAATGTTGTGTCTAATAACATTGCGAAGATTCGTAAATTAATCATCTATTTAATAGAATTTGTATCTTAAACAGAAGTGATAGAATACACTTTACTTTACCAGTGGAGGAAGGACATAAACATTCGTGGAAGTGGTAAATTGCTCATTGCTTTGTACTCGAAAAGTTTATGGGCGGGTAGCAAAGTATGGAAATGGCTAATTTTCTCTCATCTTATATTTTTGTAACTCAACAAAGAGCTTGTTTCGCACTTAAAAGTTTTAGCAGCTCACAAACATCTATACCGCAGCAGTGACGGTGAGTTTTGAAGAATTTACAAGTAAAGTAAATTACGTTAGCTATTCACTAGTTTTTATTCATAAAAATCATTCGAAACATATACTTTTTCTTCATTGATACATAGGGGTCGAAATTAAATTACAAAGCTAACCTTGATTTAAAAAAAACCGACTGACTAGATGTAATGGAATATACTCGATAACATCGAAAAATAAACAGTAAAATCGAAAAACACATAACTTATGGAGAGTGAGATTCGAAATAGGTTTATCACCATTTTTATTATAATTTCAATTCTCACGTCTACTGTAAGTGTTTTATGTTTAAGTAATATACCCTATAACACTCCTGAAAAGAAGATGAATTGAATAACTCCTTATTAGTCGAAAACGCTTCAGTCCTGTAAGCATTAAGTCGTTACATACACATCATAAAAGCAAACTTACATACACGTTAAAAATTACCCTCTTTGTCAGTCGATTAAAACACGTACAGTAGCATGCAGTAAGTAGCTGACATTTGGCCAATCGTCAGCCGTTAGCCTTGTGAACACACTGGCCACAACATTTACCATTTTACTTTCTAAATTCCCAATTACATTTTTCTCATATAAAACAAATTTAAAGAAAAAAGCTGATAACACATAAAACGTCTTCTAAAAACAGCAAAAAATAATTTGCTAACATCATCCTTAGAGCCCCGATTACTTTCCTAAACATTTATTTTAATAATCAGACTTCACTCTATACTTACCAATTGAATTTACCTCTCATTAAAGCTTCAGAAGTGTCAATTCGTCGTACAAGTCTTAATGAAACACTAACTTTCAGGTATATCTTTCTCAGTAAGTCACATAGTAAACAAGACCTTACTTAGTTTTCGTCGCACTCAAAGTAAACAGAAATCTATTCAGAGTTGAGAACACCTGGATTCCCGTTGAATTTCCGCAACAAATTACATACACCTTTTACGCTTGAAGGCTTCGCTGGTAATGAAAAATAAACAAGGATGTGTAGGCGTCAGCGAGAAAACGACTTTGTATCTTTAAATTTTCTCCTTTCCTTGGGTTACTACGAAATTGCCACCCTTGCTTGGATTAATATTTTGTATGCGTTTATTTTACGTAGGATATTTGAATGTATGAAAATATTTTTCTAGAATAATCTTTTTTCTCAATAAAAATCGATGTATTTTCAAAACAAAATCTAACTAGATAATAAGTGTGAATAACTATTTCACTAATAATACATATTAAGCAGTATTCATTTTCAATTGAATTTTTAATGATTTACAGTTTCAATTTAATGGCAACTGTTTCAACTTTTATTCCGACAGAGCGATACAAAATTGAAGTAAAATAAAGCGAAAAATTTCGACGGGTCAAGGAAGAATATGTTCAACTAAATTTGAATACGATGCATATTCGTTTCAGTTCCGCAGTTTTGTATCAAAATCTCCTTTGAACAAAGGCCCGGGTTTTTGTGTGCGTGACATACGCCGACAAATTTACATTTAAACTGAGCCCTTCTTTGTTGATAACTCTTTAGCTGTTTTAACTTATAAGCTTTTTATAGTAAAAGGAGGTAAAAAAGTAAGCTGCCATTAAAATACGCTAAACTAGCGACAAATGACCATATAAATATCAGCATATAAGATATTTGATGATTAATTCTGCTGTAACTTTGTACATCTTGATAGATAGTATACCATTTTTAAAATAATAAAAATCTTAAAACGAATGCATTATAACAGTAAAAGAGAAAATATTAAGCTATTAATATTAAAAGCGTCTTACGGGAAAATCGTTTCCACAAATACCACAAAGTATCTTAAAGCTTCGAAGAAAGTCGCGAGAGAGGCGCATCTGATAATAAATACCTACCAAGAAAATTGCCAACTTGCTTCGCTCTCGTTTAATGCTCGAATAAAATTGCCCATTTTTATTGATTTATGATGATTCAGTGACTCCCTTACATAATACCATTTACGATTATTGTTTTACTTCCACTTAACGTTTTATCGGATTTTTATGATTGAGATGTAGAATTCGCAATTGACTCTTATATCTAGTTACTGCTATAGCGTACCTATCAGTTTTTAAACGTTTTAAAACAAATTTACATATGTGATGGATATACTTTTAAACTAGACTTTATGGAATTAGGTAATGTATTGAAAATCCTTTAACTCCTGAGTTTTTATT
>NW_013527137.1:6724640-6737993 GCF_000836215.1 Papilio polytes
TATTTCTGTTGATTTTTTACAATAAAAATCTAACCATTTAAAATTTTGTTTGAAGGTAATGTTGGTCCTAATATTATTCCTTGTGCCATTCCATGACTTTTAAGGTTACAACTGTTACACTGACGTTAACAAGTAGCCAAAATACGAAAACAAATTAAGAATTTATGCTGCTGCTGAAATACTACGGGTTTTAAACATTATCTGGTTTAAATTTCATCAGCTATCAACCGCAGTGACTGTCAGAATGCCGCGGCCGCCTCACTCGTAAATTAAGTCCCACTTTTGATACGGGATCAATTTATACGTTCATAAATAACGACCTGTCTTGATGCGTCCTTTATTTAAAACGGACGTACTCCTGTCAGACCTTTATTTAGGTGTGTTGTGATTTTTTTACGGTCTTCAAAATTATTCATTAAATTGGTTAAAAAAAATTCTGTTCATTAAATTGTTGTTGAAAAATGATGAAATCCCTAATAATGTGGAATACTTAAAGAAAGTTCAATAAAGTTTTCCAGCATTAGTCTTTTTACGGTATAAATGGCATAAAAACTATTAGATATTTTAGGAAATTCTGACTCATTCCGATGCACGTCCTTGACATTTTAACAAGGTGAAGATAATGACTTGAGTACATTGTTTTTTGTATTGTAATACTTTAATCGTGATCTCATAATACCAAGTTCGTGTTATGTAAACTTTAAATTTATATATTTTTTTGTTTAAATATATTTGTACGATTTGACTAAGATTGAAATGTAGATGGCTACAAAGGCAAAAGAACATAGAAAAAAATGGATGAACTGTATGAAAGGATAAGCTTAAGAAGGAAGTGAATTCAGATGTAACGGCTGATAGAGATGGACAATGAGAGGTTAATGAGATTTGAAGAATTTCTCTAAATAATTGATGAGTCTTTAAATCCTACATTAAATTTTTATTTTTCACTCATTTAAGTAATTTGCACACCTACTTAAAAGGTCTGTGTCGAGATTGACGACTAAAACTTTATTCCAATGTTTTCCGATTTACATGTTCAAATAAAAAGATTCATAGCTCAACGGATATTGAATACTCAATCCATAATCATTTAAATGTGTGTATTTCTGAATCATAAGATTTAAACCAAACACCTAACAATTTGAACGAATTATTGAAGAAGAGACCTTTGAGTTAATAACGTGGGATAGATTATAAACTATAAATAATTGGTGAAGCTGTGTTTCGTAAGGAACAAATCGGGCTTTAACAACTAGGTTCCCGTTCACTTTTTAGCGAATTCGAGTCTCGCGTGCTTTATCTAAATTGTGGGAACTGCATTCATTAGAACGGGGTATTTACTCTCGACTTGTCGAGACAATTCGACATTCTTGTACAATTGACAACTCCCATTTAGAAATATACCTTTATTTTCATGCCAAATTAAATCTCAGCATATAATTTTTTTTACAAAAAATCAAAGTTCAAAATGTTCTTTAGAATATTCTTAAAATGTTAAGCTCTGATATTCTAGATACTGCGATTTCATTGTCCTTGCTACATATAGAGTCGATTAATCCTTTCTAAAATACCGCTCTATAAGCGCTTTGACCTACAAAACTTGCTAAGTTTTGTTCCTTACAATTATACATTAACTGAGTATTGCATTATGAAGAGCAATATATACAGAATATGTTAAAATAAATAAAGATTCCGTCAAATACAAAACTCTTTTTGTAAGAGTAATTTTTCTATCACTAAAATATGTTTACATCATGTTTCTCTGAAACTCCTTCTTGCGTATGAAAAGTTCAATTTTTGATCAATACAAAGTTAGTTGCAGTTATATATTTTATGAATCAAGTACAATATCGAGAAAATATTAATTTGGCCAAAGTCCAGCTGTAGAGGTCGATATAACCTCTTGAACTCGACAGATAGATCAATTCATCAAAAGCAATTTTGGCACTGAAAGTATGCCCGATATGTTGATGAATTTTGAAGGAAATGTCAATTAAAGAAGCGATATTACTCAAAATCAATTAAGAATCGGTATTAATATAATGTTTTCAATAAACCGAATAAAAAAGTAACAAACTAATGGAGATACGACTTACTCTTTTGTATCTTTGCAGAACTGAGAGAAGCATTCGAAGCAGAAGCTCAAGAAGTAAAGAAGCCGCGTCTCCTGCTCACCGCAGCTGTACCTGTTGGTCCTGACAACATCAAGAGTGGTTATGATGTGCCTGCTGTTGCTAGGTATACAAATTAAATTACTCTCATTCTAAAAAAAATCAATATAAATAAGTGAGGGATATTCCAAGACGATTGCAGATAGAATAGAATTATCAAAAGTCTGGTAAGTTAAAATATTAACCCAATAAAATCTACATGAGGTTTCGTATGATTAAAAGTACTTGACGCTGGGTAACGATCTAATTTTAAAACAATTATTGCAAAATTAGGATTCCAAAGAAGTTGCTCTGTATGAAATAATTTATCAAAGACATATCAAAATATTGATGACTAGCTTTCGCCCCCAACTCCGTCCGCGTTGATTAAAAAAAACAAAAGTGAGTAGGCTATGTGTTCTTACAGACTATCCTCTACATCTATATAATCGAAATCCGTTTAGCCGTTTAGGCTACAAACTCTAACAAAAATCCATCCATCTAAACTTTTGCATTTATAATATTAGTATAGTTAACAAAAAGTGTATAAAATTACCTACAATCAGTGCTTTACCTTGAGCACTAAATACCTAATCCTTCCACTTAGCTACCTGGACTTTATCAACGTGATGGCGTACGATTTCCACGGCAAGTGGGAGCGGGAGACCGGACACAACGCGCCGCTCTACGCACCCTCCTCAGACTCTGAGTGGCGCAAACAGCTCTCAGTGGACCACGCAGCACATCTCTGGGTGAAACTGGGAGCTCCTAAAGAGAAGCTTATCATAGGTATGGAAAAAGAAAACATGAAAATGTTCAAAAACCAGATAAAGCAACCTTCAATAACGTTAAATGGTCAAAAAAACATTCATGCTTTGTTTCTGAAGTTTCCATTTATTTATCACTAGGTTTCCCCAAAAAAAATCAAAAGCAAGTAGCCTATACGTTCTTCCGCACTATTCTCTACATCTATACCAAATTCAATTAAAATCCGTTTAGCCGTTTAGGCTAAAAACTCTAACAAACATTCACCCTTCTAAACTTTTCTAAGATAATTAATTCATTAGTGTTAAGTTGATGTATTTCCACGCAGTAAAAACTCAACTTAGTTCGGAAACTCATCTCATAAAGTTATCGAATAGTTAAACTTAGCTGTTCAGATCAGTAAGGAATTTGTTAACGAGAGTTTAACTGACAAACAACGCCAGGTGAGACTCGAGTGAAAATTTTCAGAATGTTATCATATCAGAATTCCAAGTTAATATTGACGCAGTTTCCGAATTATGAGTATATTTGACTACCTACTAACCTAACACATTACCCAACATATAATTTTAATTTAATCAAATATTTTTAAAAAGATATGTTTTGTTTCAGTTAATTTATAATTGTTTTTTTTTTGTTTTATATGTATTACTAGCTTTCGCTCGCGACTCCGTTCGCGCGGAATTAAAAAAAAAACAAATGTGAGTAGCCTATGTGTTCTTCCAGAGTATCCTCTACATCTATGCTAAATTACATCGAAATCCGTTCCGCCGATTAGGCTACAAACTCTAACAAACATCCATCTATCCATCCATCCATCTAAACTTTCGCATTTATAATATGGTGATCCTGGTGATCCATCACACAGGGCGCTATCCTAGTTAGGACACCAGGCCCCTGACCAAAGGGAAAAATAATAAAGATGTTTTATTTTATTTATTTTGTTTATTATATTATTTGAAGTGTCGTTAGATAGTCAAAGGTTAAGACGCAGTCACATTCCAGGTATGCCGACGTACGGACGAACCTTCACTCTCTCCAACACTAACAACTTCAAAGTGAATTCCCCGGCGAGTGGGGGGGGCAAGGCGGGCGAGTACACAAAGGAGAGCGGCTTCCTCGCTTATTATGAGGTCATTTTAATTAAAAAAATCTCTTCTCTTCTCTGAAATAATATCCCTGTGTAATTAAGTTGAAGAGTTAAAGCTCGCGCACACCTTTGATCAAACTATCGCACAACTGTTTAGTCGCGCTTTTGTTTCTTATGAGCGTATATCGCGATGCGCGATTTTTAGTAGTGCAACTAAACAGTTGAATTGGCTGAGAAACAATCGACAATCACACGACTGTCGTGCGATTGTTTAGTGCACATGTGCACTTAATGATATCTTTAATGGCATATTTAAGATATTATTTTATGTCAGCACAGTAATTAAAAATAATAGAGTATTCAACATTGAGCCACGTGAATTGGTAGTCGTAAAGACACAAATAATTATAATACCAGGAAAGCAATACCTAAATAGATACATAAGAAAGATTTGTATTTTTGTATGTATTGAAATAACTCAAAAACTATTGAGACGATTTTAAAAATTCTTACACCATTAAAAAGCTACGTTATCGCTGAGTAACATAGGCTATATTTTTTCACAATTATGACTTATGTAGTGTTTTAATCAACTCACTTCATCAAATATTTATAAACATTGTGGGAATATTTAATTTGTTTCTGGAATGATTTTCAAGCCTTTAATGTATTTAGAAGCTTTGAATTTCAGTTTGCATTCATCGCCGGCGTTTCGGGAATTCGCTATGAATGGTATTCGAGTCTCACGTAAATGGATAGAAATGTTTGGCGTTAATTTCAAAACGTAATTAATGCGTGCTAATTGGGTTTTATCTAAAACAGTGTTCGTCATAAACGTAACTAGCTGTTACTCGCGACTTTGCCTGCGTGCAATTAAAAAAAATAGTAATAGTAGCCTATGTTACTCAGTGATAACTTAGCTTTTTATGGTACAAGAATTTTTGAAATCGGTTCAGTAATTTTTAAGTTATTTGAAAAGATACATAAAATGTAAATCTTTCCTCTTTATATGGATATGGATAAAAAATAATTGGCGAATGGGGGGTGATATAAGGCAGATAATGATGTCGATGATGATAATAATGGGAACTTAAAGTAAATTATTTAGATGTAGCAATTTTTCTAAATTCTTTGTAAAATTTTAGGTTTGTGAAATGCTACGTAATGGTGCCGCGTATGTCTGGGATGATGAGATGAAGGTGCCGTATGCTATCCATGGTGATCAATGGGTCGGCTTCGATGATGAAAAGTCAATCAGAATTAAGATGAGGTAAATACTTAGTTTCGAAACACAATTATTTAAATGTAATGCATTTTTTCAGGACATAATTCTAAAACTGTGAAGGTTAAAACATTATACATACATCATTATCATTTTCTCCTTATCCTACTCCTGTAGGTTCGGCGCAGCTGGATTTTGACCTCCAAATAACTCTATCATACGTCATGTCAGTCATCACTCCCTTCTTCATCATGTCACATTTCACGAAATCCATACATCTCTTCCTACGTCTACCTCTACCGGTGTACCTCCACACTCATAACTAACTAACTAACGTTCTCTTTGTAACATGCGATTCATCCCTCCTCATAACATGCTCATACCATGCTAACCTTTTACTCCTTACCTTCTCTACTACGGGGGCTAGTCTCAAACTTCCTCTACTATACTTCGTGTTCATGTTAAAACACTACGCATTGCAGTGGTAGAGCCCGCTTTAACATCTTCGCACGAATGGGTCGGCTTGCCCCCAGTAATACCACGACCACACAGAAAACAGGAACACAGATGAGTGGGGTGCCGGAGGCCTATTATTAGTCTTTTCCCTTTTCACCCTTTTCGTCAGAGGAAACTATGGAAAGGAAAAGTGGATTTGACGGTGGAGGAGACGCATAGGAAGAGGAAATGCCCTCTTTATGTGCGCCTTCTACTCCGTCAGTTAAGGGTAGGCAACATATCTGCAATTGTGGATGTTTATGGGAAGCGGTCGCTTTCCATTTCGCTGGATTCAGGTGGCGGCTTGCTCGTTGTTTTAAAAAAAAACGCATACGTGGTTTTAAAACTTTTTTTAGTGCTTTACACGAGTCATAGTGATCGCGTTGCTCAATTCGCAGGTGACAAGCAATCACGTTCACAAACACCTAAAAGCAAATATTTACAAACTGACGGAAAATTAAGTCTCGCACGAGCTTTGATCGCGGTTCAATCCGCTTGATTGATTTTTGTTTGAACCTTTGTTGAATCAACCCCTTTCTGTTGATTTAAACGCAATCAACAAAACTACATTGACATTTTCCAACAAAAAAGAAATACTGTTCTAGTCTTTTATTTAAAGTTCACATAAATTATAAACGTATAGTCGGAAAAAACATTTAAAAAATTATTATATGTTCAACATTACTTGTTATCTTTTGTATCTTGTATCTACTTTTGCTAAGAGACATTCACTTTAAAAGCTAATATATTAGACACAGTTGAATTTTATTTCGTAACTAGCTTTCACCCGCGACTCTAATCCCGTGTGGAATTTAAAAAAATGTAGCCTATGAGTCCTTCCAGACTGTCTTCTAAGTCTGTACCAGAATTCATTGAAAACCGCTGAGCTGTTTAGGCTTTTTAGTCTGTAGAGTTTGTACTCTAACAAACATCTATCTAAACTTTCGCAATAATAATATTAGTATGATTAACTAACTTTTATTGCATCAGATGGATCAAAGACAACGGTTTCGGAGGCGCAATGGTGTGGACTGTGGATATGGACGACTTCAGCGGAGATGTCTGTGGCAATGACGTCAAATATCCACTTATTGGTGCTATGCGGTGAGAATTAAGTCTTATTTACTAATTTCAAACTGTCTGAATAACTTGCTGAGGGTTGCCCAATCAAATGTCTCTGTACTTTTGTAATCTACCGCTGATACTGCAAATACTTTGACTTGAAATTGTACTGTGTTCTCATCACCAGCTCACTGTATGTCCTCACTGAGGGGCTCAGAGCTCATAAGGGGTAACTAGGCCATAGTATGGTGATCCATCAGAATGGCGCCACCCTAGTTTAGACACGAGTCCCCTGACCAATGGGAAAATTAAAAAACTATTTTTTTATAATCAACCACGCTGACCAAATGCTTTTTCTCTCAATTGACTTCTCACATATCTTTGAATTTCTTCGCTGATATGTACACATCACGATGTTTTCCTTCACCGTAACAACATCGGGTAGATTAAATATATATTTAAATTCTAAAAAAAAACACATCAGTACAGCGAGATTCGAACCCAAGACCTGTAGTTTGACTTATGTCAATGTTGACTTGTGTCAAGTGCTTAAATCTCTGAGCCAGCGATGCTCTTACTGGCATGCACTTACTGGAAAATAATTGTAAAATGCAAAACATCCATCAGCAAGAAAGTGTTGTCAAGTACTTGACAGATATGCAAATAAGTGGACTTTACGTCAATACAACTGTATTGGTTTTTCATACGCATCCAATTTTAAAACACAGGAAATATGGTCGATAACACTTTACTCTTACTATTTATTTATTTAAACATCTTTTATCTGAATTTACATTTAGTGAGGAACTTCGTGGTATCTCTCGAGGTAAAGACGCGAAAGACGTTGATTGGTCTACTGTCGCTGAGAGTGTTGTTATCGACGTCACAGAGAAACCTCAGCCGATAAAAATCAGCTTAAGTGATGTACTTAGCAAAGTTAAGAAACCCACCAAGACTATTATTGTCAAGAATGCTAACTCACCACTCGCTGATAAGAACAGTAAGTACTTAAGGCTAGAATGTAACTTGCTTTTCGATTCCTTGTATTTACAAACTAACTGTTCCCATGCGGCTTCATCCGCATGAAATTATTACATTTGACAAATTGTCAATAGCAAATGTTAAAATGACAACATGACAAACCTCGACAATCTTGCTTCCTTGATGTTGGCAACTACTTATGGTCTAACTTATTAAAACTTTCGTGAGACTCTCTCTCGCTCACGTGGGAACTTTCGGTGTAGGCACCGACCAGTTTCAAACCCGCAGGGGGTCCTTCAGGGTGAGTGGATGCCGGCTTTGTTCGCTATCGCGTCGCGACGGTCACTGCGTGCCCTAGCCCGCAACGCGCGATTCGACAGGATAACAAAGGCAACAAAGAAGTGTGTGTTTACGCTTTATTATAATAGTATACATCTAACAGTAGAAGTCCATGTTGTAAAGAGAAAAGATTTGTATTTTTGTAAGTATTGAAATAACCTAAAAACTGCTGGGCTGATTTCAATTCTATCACCATTAAAAAGCTACGTTATCAACTTTTTAATTTCACGCGGGCGAAGTCGCGAGCAATAGCTAGTGTTTAACAAAGTCTTAAGTCTTGTTGATAAACTTTCTCTAAGTAAAATAATTAGAAATAGAAGCGTATTTAATATTAATTCAAAGGTATTATATCTAAGTCTATAGAACTTGAAATATCTCGTTACAAATATATTACTTGTTAAGATAATGAATACTCTGAAAGTGGAGTTAACCGATAAGCTTAGAGAGTCTAGACGCAATCCAATTTGCACTAAATATATCCGATACTCGAACACGACCTTTTGACTTAAATTGATGTAACATGATAAAGTAAACTTAATATAGAATTTAGACCATTTTTTTAATTTAACATAAAAAACATAGATCTCAAATTATCCATCACTCCAATATTTATCTATATTATTATAATAAAGCGTAAACACACACTTCTTCGTTGCCTAAGATCTCAGCAATTACAGCATATTTTTGAATAATTATTTTTTTAATAAAAAGCCCCACACTTTCGTCACGCTTTAGGCTATATATTTTAACGCCATCAAACTTAGGGGGTAAATATTTTGGATAACAACCCTAATGTGGGAAAGAGACCATATGTTGCTGTCAACATCAAGGAAGCAAGTTGACATCATGTCATGTCATTTTGACATTTGCAATTGACAATTTGACACATGTAAACAACAAAATAAAACTTTCATAATTTTATGCGGATGAAATCGCACGGGAACAACTAGTTAACAACAAAGTGTCATTAAATTGAAATGTTTTCATTAAATTGAATGAATACATCTTTAATTTCATCCTTTAAAATTTCATGATAAAACTTTCTCTAGCCTTTTATTTAAAGAATTAACTCACAAAGGAAAGTAATTTTGATATTTGTCGCACGCTTTCCATTACTTAAATCACTCGTTTTACTTTCTAAAGACCATTTTAATGTCGATTCTTGTAATGATGTTGAAGCCAGCGATTATTCTTTCTTAGAATTTTTACTTCTGTTAATAAGTTACTTTAAATAATAATTAAATTTAAATACATAAATAGTATTTTGACCACGTACGTAATCATCATCTCCCTAACCTCCGTTTTTTAAACCTTTGTGTTTCTCCTCATTCTTACGGCCGCTTGTGCAAACAATTCTCGTAAAATGAAATATTTAAGTGGAATGTTCGCGACACTAAAAGCTACAAATCTTGGAAGGAGTGCCGCAAGGGTCATTCTTCGGCACTCAGTTGTTCCTGCCAACAACAGCTAAGAACGTACAGCCCTCATTCTCGCTAAAAGTTTCAAACATCGAGTGCTTTTACGTTGAAGTCTTTAAAATCCAAATAGCTCTGAGCTCTTGTCTCATACCCGTTTGTATGACACAGTACGTATAGAATGATAAAAGCGCGGGTCTTGAAAATATGGAACATGCTAATAGCATGTAACACGCCCATCTAGTTTATGGTTATGATGTAAGCGTTAAAGGCTTTTAAGTTTTTTTTCTGTATAATACATAATTTTCATGTAAATATTCTTTTTATAAGCTTTTGTCAAATTTTCTTACATGAAATATGCCTTTTTTCAAAGTAATTTTCTAAGTACCATTTTTACACCAGATATAACTTTTTCCTGGAAAGTATAAATTTATATTCTTGAAACATTAAAAGCAATTGTAGAAGACACTGCATGATTTCGTATATGATATACGGTAAATCAAGCAAAATAGTTTTACTTACTAATTGAATGATTTTATTGTTAACTATCTGTTGCTCGCGACTTCACCCGAGTAAAAATAATAAAAAATACAACTTTTGCTACTCACTGATAACGTTTTTTAATGGGGAAAGAAATCTATCCTCTTTATAATATTAGTATAGACTAAAAAAATACTTTTTTCCAGAACGTGAAGCTCAAGTTCTCTGTTACTTGACATCCTGGTCATCGAAGAGACCAAGCGGAGGCAGATTCATGCCAGAAAACGTTGACGCCAATCTTTGCACGCACGTCATCTTCGCGTTTGCTACTCTCAAAGACCACAAACTAGCGGAAGCCGATGAAAAAGACGCTGATATGTACGACAAAGTTGTTGCGCTTAGAGAAAAGAACCCTAACTTGAAGGTAATACAATACAAAAATACTTTACAGAAACAGTGATAGTTGAACTTGAATCTTGCGGTCGAGGGTTCGAAATCCGCCATTAGACTATTGTGAATCATATCTTAGAACAAACCTAGAAACTATTTGTAATGGTGAAATATTAGTAAATTAACAAAAATCTACTAATATTTTAAAAGAAAAATAATAATTTGAAATCAAATTATTACTTATTAATACTCAATAAGACTTATTAACCAACAACTATTACGGGGAAAGGACAACGAAATACATAATACCTTAATTATATAAAAAAATAATAATAAAAACCTCTTTATTGCCATCCAAGGATACACACAGAGTTGTACAAAATAATAAACATACGTATAAAATTGTAACATGACAAAAGGGGGAGGCTCAGCTTAACCGATACTGGTTGAGATCCAGTGTCGAGCTGGTTTTCAGCCACCCCCCCTTCCTAAGAAGTAAAAGGGTGCGTAGATAGTCGGAGGTCGCTGTACGCTAGTAATAAAATAAGCTTAGTATAATAATAGCATTAAATTCCTTAGATATGAAAACATTGACAGTAAAAAACATTGCAAAAAATAAATTAAGAAAGCATTTCTTACGAAATTAAAACAGATGTAAACATTTAAGAATAGATAGAAAAGGGAGTCTGTCGCCAACAAACTGTTGTGCAGTGTGGCGACATTATTTGTAAACATTGTATATTTTCTTGTGTAAATAAATAAATTAAATAAAAATCAATTCTAATAAAGTGAGAGTCTTCTACTTGTATAAGAAAATAATTAATTTCCAGATCCTTCTAGCTATTGGTGGCTGGGCGTTCGGCTCGACCCCCTTCAAAGAGCTCACATCTAACGTATTCCGTATGAACCAGTTCGTCTACGAAGCTATCGAATTCCTCAGAGATTACCAGTTTAATGGACTTGATGTCGATTGGGAGTATCCGAGGTATTTAAAAATACAACATTTTACATATTAACTAGCTGTTCCCGTGCGGTTTCATCACAAATTAGAAAAACCTTATTTTTTAATTTACATTTGTCAAATTCTCAATTGCAAATGTCAAAATTACCGTTCCTAACTTTGCTTCCTTAATTATGGCAGCTCGTAGTTTATTTCCTTTCATTCCATTACTACATTTTTCAAATTTATTTACCCCCTAAATTTAATAATTTGAACCGTGGCCAGAGATAGGCCGAAATGGAAAAAGTTTCTGGACCAAGCCAAGGCCCACAAAAGGCTGTAGAGCTAAAGAAGGAATTAAATAGCGTGAAAATATATTGGTTAAAGCGTAGAACACGCTTTTAGGGTTTTTTTTATTTAATAAAGCATTGTTCAAAAATGCTGTGATTTTCTTAGCACAGAAGTATAGATTGCTTGCTATTCTAACATTCAACCATAATCAATCATACTATAGACCACAAATAATAAAAAATAAAGCATTATCATGTCTTATAAGATTATCTTTACTGTAACCTTTTCAGAGGAGCTGATGACAGAGCTGCTTTCGTCTCCTTACTTAAAGAACTTCGACTGGCTTTCGAAGGAGAAGCTAAAACTTCAGGACAACCGAGATTATTGCTGACAGCCGCTGTGCCAGCCTCATTCGAAGCTATAGCCGCTGGATACGATGTGCCAGAGATATCCAAATATCTGGTAAGCTTCAAATACTTATCTATACTAGCTGTTCCCGTGCGGCTTCATTCGCGTGGAATTATAAAAACTTTACTTTATCGTTTACGTTTTTTGTCAAATTATCAATTGCAAATGTCAAAATGACATGACATGATGACAAACTATTGCCATCTTCCTTTCCTTGATGTTGGCAGCAACTTATGGTCTCTTTCCCACATTAGGGTGGTTATCCAAAATATTTACCCCCTAAGTTTAATGGCGTGAAAATACATAGCCTAAAGCGTGACGTAAGTGTAGGGCTTTTTGTTAAAAAACTAATTATTTAAAAATATGTAATTACTGACATCTTAGGCAACAAAGAAGTGTGTGTTTACGCTTTATTATAATAGTATAGAAGTATAGATATAGATTGATATTATATAGAGGAAACATTTTTACTTTTGTATATATTGAAATAACTCAAACTACTAGGCCGATTTCAATTCTTTTACCATTAAAAAACTACTTTATCACGGAGTTATATAGGCAGTATTTTAAAATTTTACGCGAACGAAGTCGCGAGCAATCGCTAGTAAAATATAAAGCCAAATTTACTTAGTCCGCGTGAAATTAAAGCAATAAAATATAGCCTATGTTACTCACATATAAATTATCTTTCTAACGTGAAGTAATTTTTAACATCAGCCCAATAGTTTTTGATTTAATACATACAAAACTACACATTTCTTCTCTTAATATATTAGTATAGATATATTTGGACGTTTTAATATATTTTATAGGACTTTATCAACGTGATGACGTACGACTTCCACGGTCAGTGGGAACGGCAGGTAGGACACAACAGTCCTCTATTCCCTCTAGAAAGTGCTACCAGCTATCAGAAGAAACTGACTGTGGTAAGTTCATATAAAAACTAACTACATAACTTTCAGATAAAAAAGAATTATCAAAATCGGTCCACTAAGACCGGAGTGCTGTAACACACATAAAAAAATACAAAAAGAAACGAATTAAGAACTTCCCGTCTTTTCGGAAGATGGTTAAAAAATATTAAATTCTATTACTATAGAATTAAGTTTGTTTTATGTTTAAGTTAATACTTAAACATACATATAACAAAGGGTCAGAAAATAGAGAATATGCTGAAGTGAGTGAATTCAGATATGACGGATGATTGAAATGTATGAAAGTACATACTGTACCCTCCGTAGGGACCAAGTTGATGTCGATGTCGATGTCGATGTCGATGTCGATGTCAATGGTGGTGATGATGACGATGATGATGATGATGG
>NW_013527137.1:6739663-6775660 GCF_000836215.1 Papilio polytes
TATTATTTTTCCTTTATACTACTGATCTAGCATCAAAAATGTTTTTTTTTTAAAGATTTGGAAAATCCACGCATTTAAGAGTTAATTGAACGTTCATGTCTTTTTTTTTAAAGAAATATTAATAGATTTTTGTTAATTTACTGAAATTTCCTTTAACCATTTCAACTAAGGTTGTGCTTGGATATGGTTCACATTATTTAAATGGCTGGCGAACCCCCGACCTCAAGATCGGTAGTCCTTACCCCAAGCTATTACATTGGTGCTTAACTCAACTTTTTAAAGTAACAAGTTTCTATTGTCAGCAAATGAAGTAACTTGCGAAGAAGAGGATGGTCACATTTCCTACCACCCCGACAAAGCGGACTGCACCATGTACTACATGTGCGAGGGCGAGCGCAAACACCACATGCCGTGTCCTCAGAACCTCGTCTTCAACCCCAATGAGAACGTCTGCGATTGGCCTGAAAACGTCGAAGGATGCACCCACCATACGCAAGCGCCGCCGGCAAAACGATAGGAAAAATAATTAAACATTTCTCACGATAATCTGTATATTTTTCATTTGTGATTGTTCCAATTTAATTGCTAATGCTCGATTTATTTCTCTCAATATTATTTTATTGATGTAAGAATTTCATTAAAATCATTAAAACCATTAAAATCATTAAAATCATTAAAACCATTAAAATGCAATCCATAATTTAATGTACTTAACAATTTTGTAACGTCTTATTTAAATAAGATCCGATTATTTTTGTTATTTTATATTTAATTACAATATCATTTAAATATCCACCTATAAAATAATATTAACAAATTAAAAGGTCGTAAAATTGTTGAGGTTTGTGTGATATAATGTAAATTTAATATCGGTGAATCATTAGATTATGTTTTTTACTAAATTATATTTCCATAGTATATATTAATTTCCTCCCAAAAGTACATAATTTAATGAAATATCCAAAAATTTTTTAACGAAAATTTCATTAAAAAATAGATCATGAAAATTAATCTTCCAAAATTGTGTGCGTTTGGGATTGAATGTTAGTTTTAGTTTAGTATAAAAAGCTTCGTAATTACGATAAATACTCAAATCAGCTACTTCACTGCCCTCTATACTGCCAATATGGTTTCCGACAATTTTTTAATGAATGTTATTTTGTAGGGACAAAATAATTATTGTGACAATTTTAGATGTAGACAAGTAAAATTAAGTAGGCGAATAAAATTTTAAGTTTTGTAAATATTGTATTTAGATACAAAGGAGATGTAAGATATTAAATATTTTATAAATTATTTTTGTTTTAATTAAATAAACATTTTTATATTACTATAAGTAGATTAATTTGGCCATTATAATTATGAATCATACTAATATTATAAAAGCGAAAGTTTAGATGGATGGATGACAGAGTTAGTAGCCTAAACTGCTAAACGGCTATCGATAAAATTTTGTATAGATGTAGAGGATAGTCTGGAAGAACATAGGCTACTCACTTTCGTTTTAATTCGACGCAGATGGAGTTGCGGGCGAAAGCTAGACAAAAATGAATACATCAAATTTATATGGTAAAATTCAGATAAAGTAGAAATCAACAATGAGGTGAAATTACAGAGGCATGCAATGTTCAATATTCCACAAATTGATTGAAACACACACCTGCATAACCTTTGCTTTGGAATATTCAATCAGTTAGTAGCAAACGATTCCCAATCATAATACCAAGGAATAAGTATGAAATTCCTATAGTAAAAGATATACGTTGAATTCATAACGAAACGAGTCTGCGATGTGCTGAATTTTCCAATTATGAAATTATTCAGTGTAAACTGATATGCAAGCATATACCGGATATTTGATGGAATATCAGTTAAATTCACGTATAAATACCATCATCATCATCCCTACTTTATCCTATTCCCGGCCGCAACAGGTTTGTGTCTAGTCATTCCATGGAGCGTCCACCGAAGTGAACTAAGAGCTCTGTGGCCTCCCAATCCGGTAATAATAACGAAGTAACGGCTCATGCCGAGGTTACTGAGGGATCCCTAGAGTTTAGTTACTCATAAACGAGGTTTATGCTAAGCGCCATGCGCTCGGCCACCTCAAACCCGGTGAATCTGTAGACGCCTCTTCAAGGCAAACAGTGGCCATTCAGTCAGAAAAAAAAATTGTGTCCATCTTCAGTCATCTCAGTCGTCAACTAGATCATGTCACCTTTCACACAATCTATTAATTTCTTTATAGAGTTATCTACCGGTGTTACTATCAACAAAATTACGAGGTATTGGAATAATATTTTTTATTTCAACACCTAATTAACGGTAAGACTATTATGGTTTAACAATATCAAAGACAGTAAAACTAAAATCGATTTAGCGTTCCAGGAAATTTCAATTTACTTTTAAAATAAAACATCCATTTGGAGGAAAACGTCTACCGAATAGAATTGATGGCGCTTTGATTTAAATCTATCAATGCCGTTTGCACTTGATCGATGCTCAAACATTTTTAATATTAAACTGTTAAAAAGCCTTTAAGAAGATAAACGCTTTAATGAAGGAAAATATTGAAATTAGAATTTCGCGTTACAAAAAAAATTGCTAAAAAAATTAAAATATATTGATATTTTTATTGGCCACGTGACAAAAAAATCGTACAATAATATCTTTATTACCACACTAGCTTTCGCCCGCGACTCCGTGCGAGTGGATTAAAAAAAACAAAAGTGAGCCTATGTGTTCTTCCAGGCTATCCTCTAAATCTAAAACAAATTTCATGGAAATCCATTCAGCCGTTTAAGCTACAAATTCTAACAAACATCCATCCATCCATCTATCTAAATTTTCGCATTTATAATATTAGTATGACAAGTAATACTGATGTGATAGAAGACATGAGATCTTTTGCAATTGTACATTTTCATCAGCTTAATTTAATAAAGAGCTATAAGAATGCTAATCCAGTGGTAGAGAAGGTAAGGAGTAAAAGGTTAGCATGGTATGGGCATGTTATGAGGAGGGATGAATCGCATGTTACAAGGAGAACGTTAGTTATGAGTGTGGAGGTACATTGGTAGAGGTAGACCTAGAAAGAGATGGATGGATTGCGTGAAAGGTGACATGATCAAAAAGGGAGTGATGACTGAGATGACGTATGATGGAGTTATTTGGAGGACAAAAACCTGTTGTGCCAACCCTACATGACCGATACCGATGAAGAATGCTGTAGCTTTGTAATTGTAGACAACGATAATTCTTTTTGATTTCTCATTTTAAAATGGTAGCTAGGGATTAATTTAAAGTCTTCGTTGCCTTAAATTACAAAAGAATTGAGAAAGCAAAATCCGTTAGAGCACAGAAAGGAATTCCAATCTTACTACACTAATTAAAACTTGGAAATTTAATCAGACGATCCACACCTTTCCTTTATTCCCGCTGTCAGTTTCGGAACGGAATGAAAATGGATGAACTCTGACAAAAAAGAATCAAATGAAGATTGTCGATTTTAATTGAATTTGTCTGGATTTGAATTCTCGAAAAAGTTTAATGAATTTCAGATTTTCCTCTGTTTTTGTTAAGACAAAACATATTGTTTGAACTCTTTAAATCTTGTATGTTTTGGCAAAAGTCATAAAAACGAAGTAAGAGTAAATAAAAGGTTACAAAAGACAAAACGAAGTTCTATAAAAAATTAAAAAGATTTTATTTTGAGTAAATTCAAAAACAAACAATTTTATTTGTAAATTCTTATACTTAAAAATACTTTAAGACTCAAAAGATAATGTAGAAAGACCAAACAATTTCGACTTTGAAGTAACAGAGAGGAATTTTTAACATCGTGAATTCCACTAAAATTTTACAAAAATGGAGGAAAAGTTTCATGAGACTGGAATACCCTTACATTGTCTTAGAAATTCTAAAAAAACTATAAAATATGAGAACAGACTTCAAATTGAAGAAGATTTTAATTCGTCAGATTTATTTTTATACATATAAAAGTTCATTTCGAAATTTGATTTTCTGTCTTGTAAAATAAAACACGATCTTCAAACGTTTTATTTTATGACAAAACTAGCTTTCGCCCCCGACTTCGCCCGCGTGGAATTAAGAAAACAAAAGTGAAAGACTATCCTCTACTCGTACATCTATGCTTAATTTCATCGAAATCCGGTCAGCCGTTTAGGCTACAAATCCTAACAAACATCCATCCATCCATCTAAACTTTCACATTTATAATATTAATATGATATGATTAGGATGATATCTTGTAAAACAAAACACGATCCTCAAACATTTCATTTTATGACAAAATACGAAATGATAAAATTAACAGTCGAACATTATTCACATAACGCACGTCTCGATGTATCGGAAACGAGCCGCTAGACAATACGGTTAGGGAGTTTATTTGTTACACAGTAACCATCTATTTTAATTTCAGGGGATAATCTATAAAAATAATACGAAAATTTGGATTTTAGTTTCGTGGACAGAATATGACATCAGACGGTACTTATTTTTTCTATATTTTTTTTCTAAGATTTAATGGTATCATTTATTAGTTTGTAAAATACATTTTACAGTAATTCCTCATAATTTCCTAAATTCCTAATGCTTTGTAGTAAAAATTGGGATTTTAGTCTATGGAAGTTTAAAATTTTTTACACATCTGTTTGAAATGTAATAAATAGGAATATCCGAAAAAAGCAAATAAAGTTGGTCATACTTTTTATATGGTCCAAAAGCACGCACGGTCGCTTAATTTTCTACAACATTTGTTCACGGCACTTACGTGTGATGGAGTCGATAAGTCACCCGTTATCCGAATGTTCTGAAACTGAAATCGATTAATCGAGCGGAACGGTACATCACTATTATTTGATACGACTGTATTTTATCTTTGCGTTTTACTTTTTTAGTTTCATTTGACATATGAGCAATCTGTACTTATATTCATGTTTTTTAACGATAACATTTTCTATTTTCTAAATTCTTCTGTTGTAGAAAACTATTCACCATTTCCAACATAGATTTAGAAAATTAGAATTTATATTTGTCCTAAAAACGATGTAATTTAGGGTCGTCGATCCCACAATTACGTCCGAATCTGTCAATCAGCTGTCAGTTTAAGCTCCCATGGCGATATGTAACTGAGCATTTTCCTTAAACAGGAGTAGAATAAAACATAGGGCATGTATCTTTAAATCAATCAGACAGGTGTCGATCTTCATTCTGCATTATAGTGCAATATTTTTATCTGGCCCGGTAAAAGAGTTGCCTTTATCGCGAACACTTTTTTTGTAAGAAATATACAAAACATACTTAGGTAACTGTAAGAAATGAAACAGAAAACAAAACGTGGTAAAGCGACAAGACAATTATTATCTTGTCACACATGTTACATGGACTGTAAAGCTATAGTTATTAAAATTAAGTTTGTCTTATTCCGGGACAGATAAATTTGTCGGACTATACAGTGGGATACCGGATAGGTATAAACCGACATATCAGAGATTCATCTCACGTCCCACGAATAGCTACATACCGTACGTGTCTTTTACTTTGCAGGGTAATGCAAATACTGTCTTCGTGTTACGCGAGGCATTCTGTCGTGATATTTTTAGCCGCAGTAACTTACATAACTTGCAGTGCATGCATTTTCGTTTCTGATTTAATTTTTACATCTGCATACAAACACTCGTATCACAGGAATCGCTTCTACATCAGAAAATTCTGGGAAATACAGAAATGCAAAATCGTTGATTAAATTGAAACAGTTGATTCTTGACTCATTTAATTTGAATAGTGTATTAACAGAACCTGAAATTACCTAAAGAATTAACGAAGTTAAGTATAGTAGTCGATTAAAATTGTTAATGAATGAAAGTCACAAAGGTTTTGAAATCAGCCTGACAAGAGAACAGCTCTCAGTCTTCTTCATCCTGTTGACATTTCTAAATGAAACTGTTAGCTACCAATCTTAGGGTATATAACTCAAGGCTACAGTCGAGGAGTTAATGCGCGAACACGTTCTTGTCGGCTTACGTTGGAGCGACGCCAAAACGCCAGAGATCGGACCAGATTAGTTATTTGACTGCGAAGATCGTGTCTGAATCACTGATGAACTAACCTTAATACCACAAATGGAATTTTGAGATGCAGCGAACAGAACTTACATCCTCGTGCTATCGTGTTCATATATTTAATGCCAAGGTCTTAACTTTGTTGAAATATTGTTAACTAGAACGTAAGATGACATTTTTTTTTCCATTAAATGCAATAAAATAATCTAAAGAAAGAAAGTAAGGTATTCTTTTTTTCTTTCTAAAAATATTTTTTGACTATTTTAAACGAAAATTTAAATAAAATTAAAATTTAAAAATTTGCTTTGGAAGACGAAAACCCGGTGCGCCGACCCTACGGGAGTAGGATAAGGCAGGGGAGATGATGATGATGATATTTTTTACGAAAATATATCAGATACTGTAATATAAATAGCATATGGTTGTGTCCGCTCGTCGATGGCCGCAGACTGCGATAGGACTGCGTTGCTGGCATGATACCATCACTGTAGACAATGGTATTGCCACACACTACAGATACGTAAACTAATAAACCATTTAAATTGTGTAAAATATTTTTATGTGGAGATGGTAACTGCGTAATCTAAAGATCAGAGTAAACTGAATTTATGTATTATATTAAAAACTATTTAATCCACTATGGTTTTATTTTTAAATTCACTAACAACCGAATACGAAACGTCATTTAAATGCGTAACAGCGTCTCAATTAAGGATTCGCTAAAACTTTAAATTCATTGCAAATTTTCATGTCTATCAGATTGTAATGCACAAAACGAAGTAAGATTCGTTTCAGTATTTGGTCGTAAGTTATTGAAATACTCGAATATCCTAGCAGCAGTTGACTCAAATTAAGCGTTCCTCAGTCTAGCAATCTGTCTAGACGTGCTATCTCTCTAAATCAAGACGTTAGATTGTGAACTATAAAGCATTCCGACAGGAATAGTGACGCTCATAGATAGAAATTAGTTTTGTTAAAGTAAGTTTCCTGTTCCAAGAGTAAGTGGTTGAAATTTTGTTCCTTCTGTCAAATTAATTTAAAAGATTCATTAAAAAATAACAAACTGTTCCCGTGTGGCTTCATCCGCATAAAATTATGAAAATTTCATTTTATTGTTCACATTTGTCAAATTATCAATAGCAAATGTCAAGATGACATGACATTACAAACCTTGGCAATCGTACTTCCTTCATGTTGGCAGCAACTATGGTCTCTTTCCCACATTAGGGTTTTTATCCAAAGTTTTTACGCCCTAAGTTTAATGGCGTGAAAATATATTATTACAAAAAGTATTATTCAAAAATATACATTTATTTATACTTTATTAATTACTGACATCTTAGACAACAAAGAAGTGTGTGTTTACGCTTTATTATAATAGTATAGATGTTACCAACGATTCTATTCACATTAAACATTCAATTAAAGGTTCAACATCAATTATTTTTTTCATGGAGTTTAATCTATAATTACATCTATATTTTAATCAATTCAACAGTTCAACCATTTCAATTTAATCACGACAATTGTACAAACATTTCTAGGCGAATTTAAAATGCTGTCATAGTATTTTGAGTTTATAAGTCTAATAAAAATTTGCTGTCTTTTAACAATAAGGATTTGTAGAATGAAACGTCCAGTAATTGACACGTAGCTATTGCAGTGGATTGCGGCTAATAAACGCGTGGCATCTCGCCCGGCGGCCGGTAGCTAGAAAACAAGGATACACAGCTAGTGACATACTAGCCTACACCGGATAAAGCTGCCTAGTCACGAACCGACTAATTATTATTTAAAAAGAAACGTATAAACTATTCCACTAAAGTTCATTAAATATGGAACGAGTTTTGAATTTACTTGAATACCATCTTTTTAGAATAACAATAATAAAGTAATAAATAACTTAAGATATTTATGATTTGATAGAAAAATTGTGTTGATGTTTAAAAAAACATAAATGCTTATATTGTTTCCGAAATCTAATATTATTTCTTTTATATTAAAAATGTCAAAATCTAAAATATCACATGTCTTTCATTCGATTTAAAATAAAAATACCGTGAATAGTTGGCTTTAAGCTAGATGTAAGCGAGTGTTGAATTTATTCTCTCAGTGGCGGATATATTTGCTGTAGTCGCGACTGCGACGTCCATTACTTTCTTTTGTAATGTGCAGTGAAAAATACGTACTAAAGGAAATGTAATGAAATGTTTAAACACAATTTAATGCACGTATAGTTTTTAAACTACAGAAGTATGCGACGATCGATATAATTATTAACTAGCTTTTGCCCACGACTACATCTGCGTGGAATTGGAAATTAACAAAAGTAAATAGCCTATGTGTTCTTTTAGACTATCCTCTACATCTAGGCCAAATTTAATTAAGATAAATTAATTAAGAGCCAAATTTAATTAAGAGAAAATTTAGGCTACAAACTATAACAAACATCCATCCATCTAAACTTTCGCATTTATAATATTAGAACGTATTTTAAAATTAGATGAATTCAAATATGTTAACATCGAAAAATACTGAAAACCGATTTAATAATACTTAATGTGCTACAAAGATAATGTTCAGAAAGCAGTAATGTTCACTAAATTACTTTAATATCGCACGTCGCTAGAAAACTTGCTTTCCCTAATAACATAATTACGCTAATATATCGTTTGTCACTTTCTGAAGAAAATCGTTTGTATATGGTGCGTGACATCTGGAGTAACAATACATTAGCGAATGCATTGTTGATTACAATACAATTCCACTGAAAACTACTGGTAGAAATGTATCTTAATGCTGTTATGTAACGTTTTTCATGACCAGCTCAATGTAAGTCCCCATCATAGGGCTCGGAGCCTACCTTAAGTTAAGGGTGACTAGAACATAGTCAACCACGCTGGCCCACTACGGGTTGGTTGACTTCACACATACATTTGAATATCTTCTCTAATATGTACAGGTTGCATTACGATGTTTTCCTTTACCGTAAGAACATTACATTGGTACATGGCAGGATTCAAATCCAGGACCTGTAGATCACGAGTCAAGTGCTCAAACTGCGTTTACGGTGTCTAAAATGAGGATCAATCTGGCATAGCTTTTTCTAAGTCGAATCGAAACTCTTTATTAGTAATGCATGTTAATTCTGTCGTTCTATTATTCATCACCGTTCATTTACATATTACATCACCGTTCATCCTTCATCTATAATTTATATCTCAGTCGTCACTCCCTTCTTAATAGTGTCTCCTTTCGCGTAATCAAATCATCTCTTTCTGTTTACTGGTACCAATCTATACTTCCGTTTGAAAAGTTGTCCTTATCACAATAGAGCTTATCACTTCTAAGTTTTTTGCTGGTTTTGTTACCGTATCTGTATTGTATATTACAATCTCCTTGATGTCTCGCTACATATCGACTTTCGCGAGTGAACGCGGCTTTCCAAGTAAAACTATTAGCAGATAATGTACTTTCTATAAGGGAAACATTAACGATTGAACTAGTCTTTCCTAAAGTGATAGGTAATACTTAGAAATAAGATTGGGAACCTTTGCTTTGAATGAACTAGATAATGCATTTATGTTTCATTGACTTGGGGTCAATAAATAATGTTTAACGCTTCTGTTAGATTTGTAATACAATAACTGAAATAGTTGATTTGAAATATTTTGTTTTACATAAAAATAGTAATGTAGTAATTAGAAGCATTATGCGTGTTTAAAATTCCGCATGCAGAAGAAATAACAGCCGAATTCTGAAACGAATCTAAACACTCTACGTAAGCGTTGCTTGTATTCTGTGAGACGTATATTTTAATAGAGTATGAATATACAGCATGGCCTCTATACGACGCATTTATAGATATAAATTTCGTTTTAATGTTCAACAGTGATGTTTGGCAAAGAATTGTCCCGGAAGAAAATAATCTATACTAACATTATAAAGAGGAAAGATTTGTATTTTCGTATTTATTGAAATAACTCAAAAACTACTTGGCCAATTTTAAAAATTCTCCCACAATTAGAAAGGTAATTTATCTGAGAGTAACATAGGCTATACTTTTTTATATTTTTTTTAATTTCACGCAGGCAAAATAGCGAGCAACAGTTAGTACTAATGAATATTATGGTTACCTTAAGCTTGTAAATACAGGATTCCTTCTGTTACGCTACAATTACAATAGATGCTAAATACATACAAAACTATTCGATCAGGAAGACCGGATCACGACAATGTAATTACACAACTCGGTTACGCATTCCGTAGTGTTAGGAACCGAAGCCAAATCATTCCTCGCATCTTAATGATGAACAATAAACATAGGGGAGGAATCTCAATGTATACATATGAACCTCTAGATAACACGGAACTAGGAAATATTGGATAAGATCGTCACCTTTGACTGAACTATCGCACAACTGTAGTGCGATTGTCGATTGTTTTGACATTCAACTGTTTAGTTGCATAACTAAAAATCGAGTAGTGTGGCCACCTCCATATAAGCACATAGGAATCAAAGCGTGACTAAACATTTGTGTGATAGTTTATTCAAAGGTTTGCGCGCGCTCTAAAGATGGAAGACGAAGTATGAGAAATAATTCATTTAATAAGGTTATTGAAAAATGTACTAATTTTTAATATCTTAAGGCGGTGGTGCCACTTGAATCCCCCAAAATCCCCTACTTAATTGATGGAGGTGGAGACGTAAAAATAATGAATAGTAAGAAAAAAAATTCGAAGTAAGGTAAAGCGATGATATTCTAATTATTGTTAAAATAACAATAAATGAAGAAAAAAGAAAGATTACTTTGTATAAAGAAATTCAAATTACTAAAATACAATAATTATTACCTAGTATAAGAGACACATAATATAAATAATGTTTCCCATAAATAATCAAAATGGAAATTAACAAAACAATTTTATAAATTCTAAATGATATTGAACAATTTTAACGTAACACGTTTTCGACGTTTTTATTCGTATAAAATTATATTTAATGTGTAATTACATGTGATATCAATGGTCATAACAATATGTTCAATCAGTAGATTTGTTTATTGCTAAAACGCGGTAAAATGCGATCTCGGACATAGCGTGTTCCTTGCTTGGGTGCGCACGCGCGTCAATGAAAATATCAGTTGCTTAGGTCGGCGTCTAACGATCGCTTGCCTTACGAATAGCGCGCGAACTATTATAATTTGAAAATCGAATTCGTTTAAAAGTTTTAACAAACGGTTTTTTCTGTGTTTGTTTTCTGAATTTATCTGTGTTTTGTTTTTGGATTGTGTTTACAATTATACGAAGACAGTTATATTAAAGGTATATTTTTAATTATAATAGTTTATTTAAAAGTATATTAAGGAATTGTTAATTTCGTGTATTAAATATTTTTGTACTATTTAATGACAAATCAATAGGCAACAAAGAAAGTCAACGTAAGTTTGGATGAAAAAAAAATTTTTTTTTCTGAAAATGTTTATTGAGGTTAGTTACCAATAGTTACAAAGATCAGTTTATTGTCTGGGGTCCTAATTGTAAATTTAGTAATGAAAGCCAATACTTTACAACTTGACTAGTTTATGTGGAGTTATTACAGAATTAAACCATGTCCTTAATGTCTAATTATTATCAATAATGTTATTCTAGGTAACATTGTTTTCTAATAGAAAGAAAGAATAATTAAAATCGGTTCAGTAGTTTCTGTTTACGCTTCATAAACAAATCTTTCCTCTGTGTTTACATTGTTTGACATTTTGTACAAAACATATCGCGACCTAACCAAGCCTCTATGAATAGAATGACATAGACATGAATTTTTTTACAAAAAGAAACAACTAAATGAACCGTAAATATTGATTACTTTGTTACTCTATGTTACTTACCTTTAGTATTAAAAAAAAAATTAACAAAATTCTTTTTTAACGTCTTTGTTATTATTTTATTTATATAAACGGATATACTTATCCTGTAATCTTATATTAAATTTGTTAATTGACCTTAATAATAATAACGAAATGTAGGTACTTGTGAAAGAAATAACCTTAGAGATCTTTAATCTATAAAGTCTGCTACACACGCTCTGTTTTATTTAAATAATCGGATTGGTCAGAGAAATCTGACATGTAGGCAAATCTAAGAATACAGTTCACAGTTTTATTAGAGTTATCTGAACGATCAGAATGTTCATTAGGGTTGTATCGGAGGCCATTTTTACGGAAACGGAAGCGGATGCGGAGGCGAAGAGCTTCACCTCTGCAGAAGTGAATGTTAACGGAAGCTGATGCGGAGTTAGTATTTCTTGCGGAAGTTCCGTACTTGCGGATGCGGAAACGGAGTTCCGTTATAACCCTAGTTCAGATATAACTGAGCGTGTGTAGCGGGTGTCAGATTGCGTATTAAAGTTTATTACATACTATATTTTAATCTCGTAGTCGGATATACTGACATGGTGATATTAACAAAACTGTCTTAGAATTCGATCTCTTTCCTCTCATATCTTCTCTTTGAATTCCATTGAATAACAAAGATACGGCTGTATGATTACAAGTATCTCATTATTGCAAACTACAGTTAATAAAAAAATTTCATTATTAAAAATAAAAATTTCAAATTAGGTTCATCCGCTTTTCAAATTTACTTGAACTATTCGCTTTATAAAAATTAATAATAATTCAACGCTAAATTAAACTTTGACGCTTTGTACTTGAATAAGTAAAGTAAGCTACGACCTAGAAATTAAGCATGTCTAATGTAAAGGAAAATCGCCAGAACAAAATCATAATTAAAGATTAAAATAATTCACAGTATTTAAAATTGACATTTTTCAGACCTTCTTATTTTTCCTGATATCACTAATAAGGTTATATGAATCTTAAGTTTTGTCTGCGCGAATTTAAAATCATAGTTATAAAATATTAGAAATGTGAAAGTTACGATGGATGGATGTTTGTTAGAGTTTGTAACCTAAACAGCTGAACGGATTTCGATCAAATTTGGTATAGATGTAGAGGATAGTCTGGAAGAACACGTAGGCTATACACTATTGTTTCTAGTAATGCTGCTAGTAAAACATAACAAGCAGCCTGTGTTGTTAAAATTTCAGCGAAATCAGTTAAGCCGTCCCGGAGATACAGTCTTACAAAAATCGATTCATTTAATTTTTTTCATGTATCATAGTAAAATACTTTTCCACCAAATGGAAATTTGTTATTTCTACCTTAGTCTTCCTTTCATATAATTTGTACAAATTTTAAATTAAAGCTATTTATCTCTAAATTGTTTATTGCATAGTTCATCTGAAACATTTGATAACGGATAAAATAAAAACTGATATTAAAATTAATTTCAAAGCTGAAAACTAATACGCAAACTTTAACAGTTTCTATGCAAATCTAGATGAGTTAACGTAATAAATTCTAACTTTATGACAACTTGAAATGCGACGGCTCCAAGATTCGAATTGAACTTTACCACTGGCAATGAACAGGCGCAGGTATTGCTATTTGAATATACAGAGGAAATAGAATCCTGCAGTTTAATATAACAGATGTTTACATAAAGTTAAAAATACACAAGACGTCGAATCGAATTTATTCAAAAATGTTACATTAAAGCTGATCACAATGTCACAATAAATATTCATATAAGCAGATATACTTAGTTAAAGTATCAAATTCAATGCCAACTTAGAATCGAATGTCACACAGCATAGGTCATAGATACTTATTAAATTACAAGCAACCCGCCCCAGCTTCGCACAGGACCAATACTGATACGTAAATACTACACGTACTAATATTGTAAATGCGAAAGTTTACATGGATGGATGTATGTTCGTTAGAGTTTGTAGCCTAATCTGCTGAACAAATCTTGATGAAACATGGCATAGATGCAGAGCATATTCTGAAAGAATAAATAGGCTACTTGCTTTTGTTTTTTTATTGCATGCGGACGTAATCGCGGCCGAAAGCTAGTGTGTTTACATACATGCAATTACAGGCATGAGATAGATAAGCCTTTCTATTCGGGCAATAGTTACGTGTACACTTAGTATCGTAAAATTCAAAGTAGAGTAATATAATACGCTTAAATCGCATTTGCAGTAAAGCCTTAGTGAAAACCCAATCGTATTTTACGAGGTGGCTGCGAGTCGCTGCACGTATAACATTGTTATAGGCATTATAGTATAAGCTATGTCTAGACAGTATTAGGTTGCCTAGATCAATAATTATGTTTACAATTATATTCTTGTTATATTTGAAGATAGACTTCGAGAATTCATACACGCAGTACTATTTTAAATTAGTTTGAGTTTGTTTAACAGTGAATAAATTATCGAAAACAATTCTAACATTTTCAAATAATTAATTTTAAATTCCTATGAATTAATTCTTCTGATGTTTTGTACTATTTTTAACTGACATGTTCTGTAGATTCTTTAAACCTATCTTTATTCATTTAGTAATACAGATTTTATTTCTGAATGCGATCAGATTCTATGAAAAGTCTGAATAATCCTACGCATCGACTTTCAAAACATAATTTTTTTCTAATTCGAATTAAAAACAAGTCGAGATGTGTTCCCGACTGATGAAAAGAGACTGATAAAGTTCACTTAATTATAAAAAATAACTGATTTCATTTATTTCGTTTCATTTTTTACCATAGACATTAATTAGTTATTTAAGTTACTTCTTACATTACCATAATAATTAAAAACACGAAAGCATTTTTATTATTGCATTAAGGATTAACCAGTCTTTTAAAATGTTACCGACAACAAAAAGAATAATAAACAACTATGATCTAACACATGTATTTGTTTTAAAAGAAGTACAAGATTTTGTTCGAATAGTTTCAGGCCAATTTACGTTTTGTGTTGTGTAAAACTTTATCTTGTGTACAAGTTTAGAACTCAAAGTTTCACGATACACGCCGTCGCGTCGGAGAGTTGACATTGTTTCGTCTGTTCCTTCAAGTTTTGTTGAATCTAAACCATGGAATTTGTTATTACGGAAATTTCCTACATCTAAGTTCGATGATGGTATACGAAGAAGATGAACATTGTTGATAATTCGTGCAGAAATCTTACTAACATTATAAATGAGGAAGTTTAGATGGATGGATGTTTGTTAGTTTGTAACCTAAACTGTTAAATGGATCTCAATGAAATTCGGCATAGAGAACATAGTGTGATATATCACCATCATTAACAGCCTTAGGTCGTCCACTGCTGAACGTAGGCCTCCCCCATCGATTGCCACGATGCCCGGTCCTGTGCCGCCCGCGTGTGATATATGCTTTTGTTTTTTGGCGGCAGGAACTGCCGTGGCCAATAATATAAATCTCAACAAAATTAATATCTTCCATACTAATAAGGAAAATTTAAATAAAAAAAAGGTTAGGTAATTTCAAATTAATTACTTAATAATCTGTTCGCAGAAATATTACACTTCAATTAAACTAATCAACACAAAACATAAAGTTGTATACACACTGCGTGGTGACCACGTTTTACAATCTACAATCACAATGGTATTGACACATCAGTAGGAAATCCATACGGCAATTGTTTAGTGGAATATAAAATAAACAAATGCGAAACAATTGCTAACACAGACAGTGGTGCATCGACCCAAAATGGATAATCTTCCGACGATAGTTTCCAACGCTAATGTTCCCGCGTCGCAATCCAATTGAAGCAGTTTCATGTTTCTAAAAAAGTCTACCTTCTTTTGTTTACACATTTACCCATTATTGGTCTTACTTGTCCCCCAGTCTTCTAGCAGCACTCGTGAAGTCTTCTTCATGATGGTCGAATTTTTTACATCGTTTTAGTTCGTCGTTAGCCAAATGGTCTGTAGTCGGCATTTTGAGGGCCAATTCAACCATGTGATCTTCAGATCGCTTCTAAACAGAAAGTTGTACCGTTGTAAATTTATATAATCTACACGTTGTCAATCTCTACGATTACGTTAAAGAAAACGCCCCTTTTGCTATTACACCAACGGTAGTCTTTTTGTCAGCTAAAACGGTTACAATAACAGTTTGTTTGATGACAGGGATTTAACCGTTACGATAGTGTTAATGAACATATAACTATACAAGTTTTTCTTACTACTCAACAACGTTCAGTCGTTCGGTGAATTTGTTCTCATCTGCTGTAATCTCGACAAAACATAGAGTAATTTCCTTACATAAATCTATTAGTCGAGGACTTTATATTAACTAAACTTATAGTTTTTATATCCTCAAGTGGCTTGTCATAGTTATTTATAAGTTGATTATAAAAAATCATAATGTATGTTAAGATGGATGTGTGGTGTAACAAGTATAAAGTTAAGAATGTGTACATTAAATGTGGATGGCTACAAAGTTAGAGGAAGACAAGAAAGTATGGATGGATTATGTGAAAGAGAGTATGCCCAAGAAAATAGTGAATTCAGACATGATGGCTGATAGAGATGTATGGAAGAGCAGCACATACTGTGCCGAAGGGATAAGGGCAAGTGGATGATGATGAGAAATAAATATGCAATCATCTTAAAATAATCAAGATTGCTCACTTAACTAGAATTCTACAGATACGTTGCCGGTATTTTAGGTAATGGTAACTACGCTCGCTTGTTGACCCTAAGTTGTACTGAAATACTGCCAAGGACAAACCATTATTATTACTGTGCGAGGCAGAAAGTTTCGCAAAACCACACGGTTGTGGAATGCCAGCCATTGATATTGTGCCAATGGTACCTGGCGGTCAATCGTGTCAGTTACGTTCATAGGAACACACAAAATAATACATACCACTGAAAATACAATAAAACCAAGAGATAGTTTACGTTTTTCCTCTAAACCGGTACAAAGAAGTTATGTATTAAGCATTCAGCAGCATCATTAAACACATTTACATTTACTTCAATAGAAACACGAGTACAGCGGGCAGTAATTATTTTACACTAGACTCGCATTAGTCTGTGGAATGCATTAGCAACTTTGTAGTTACACTGTAAATGGGCGGCGAACCTGGAATTTGCGTCTCTGCCGGACAATTAATGGGCTCGCGTTTTTTGCACAACGAAATTATGTACCACTTTTAATACTTTGTTAAACTCTTATAATAAACGTTGTGAATTTCTAAGTTAGTCAATTTATAGCTCATATGCCTTTTAATATCTCTTAGTATGAAAAACTAACTAAAAATGATTGATATTATTCTTTTATGTATTTTAAATGTCCAACATCATGTTCATACTTATGTACTACATGATCATAATAAGAATCAATCTATACTAATATTATAAAGAGGAAAGATTTGTTTTTTACGACTTTTGTATGTATTGAAATAACTCAAAAACTACTAGACCAATTTCAACAATTCTGTTACCATAACAAGCTACATTATCGCTGAGTAACATAGGCTACTATTTTTTAAATTTACGTGGACAAAGTCGCGAACAAAAGCTAGTCAGTAATAAAATATTGGTATCTTTCTCCTCTATTATTCTGATTGAAAATTAATTTCTGCAACGACTTACTAATTAGAATTTAACTTTATAATCTCCGGAAGTTTAGTTCTCGGCTGATACTCATAATAATTTATAATTCATATTAATTTTTAAATACATTCACATAAGGTTTAGTTTCCTATGAATTTGTTCTACACTATTACTGTAGCTATTGTTCCGTATATGTAATGAAAAGGAAGTCTCGAGACTGTCCGTTTTGTGGACAGCACTCACATAACTAATGAGCTTACAGCTGTGACGTCACTCGTAATGACATAGAAAATGGGTCATCTTACCTTACTAGAGGTCGGCATGGAGCCGCACATTAAAAGACCTTACGTATGTCACTAGTCGCTTAACTATAACAATATCTGAAATCTATACTAATATAACAAAGCGTAAACACACACTTCTTCGTTGCCTAAGATGTCAGCAATTACGAAATATTTTGTATACTACGATACGATTTAGGCTATACATATTCACGCCATTAAACTTAGGGGCAAATATTTTGGATAAAAGCCGTAATGTGGGCAAGAGACCATAAGTTGCTCCCAACATCAAGGAAGCAAAACTGTCAAGGTTTGTCATGTCATTTTGAAATTTGCAATTGATAATTTGACAAATGTAAACAATAACATAAAAGGTTCACAATTTCATGCGGATGCAGCCGCACGGGAACAGCTAGTCACTAATAAAGAACTGTTTAGTTCTGATTTCGCAAAGTGAACGATTGAACGGAGAAGATTGAGTCAGTGATTAACCGATTTTACATGTCCTTAGTTAAAAGTTCTATCTAGATGTTCCAACTCGATGTTCTTCTTTCGGTTTCAGTTTTAAATGTGAAAGATTACATTTAGTGAAAGATTAGATGGATGTTTGTTAGAGTTTGTAGCCTAAACTGCTGAATGGACCTTGATGAAATTTGGCATAGATGTAGAGGATACTATGGAAGGATACATAGGCTACTTACTATTTTAATTCCACACAGATAGTGTTACTGGCGAAATCTAGAAGTATGTAATTTCGGTTCTTTAATGTACTGAAGCAAATTTTGCAGTGCGTTGTTAATAGTAAAGTAACACTGTTTATGAATACATAACTTTCACGTCAACATTTAGTGCGGACTAAAAGTTGTATCACTTAGCGTTCTCTAGACCGTAATATTCGTAACTTCCTTGTCACGGTAATCGAAGCGAAAAAAACAGTTTATTCAGCTTCCCGAGGTTTCTTTTTATCTTTCAACAAATGCGTAAAGGTTAGTTTATTATTTAATAGTTTACTGAAGTGGAAATATTTCTTTTGTCTGTATTGTGAATCGATTTTCGTAATACCTTTAAAGTTTATGAATAAACACTAATGTAATAACCTTACATATGCATACATACAACAATATTTAACATTTTTAAGTTATGAAAAAGAATGCTTCAATTTTAATAATTCCATGGTCAATATAACGTACCTTTTTAAATAAAATAACATTTAATCTTATCAACACTACAACACAATTAGGAATTAGAAAAAAAAAACTAAAGTAATTAAATAAGAAATAACAAACACGTCATTAAAGGATAAACGAAATATTTAAAATGTGTATCGCAATGCTGACCGAATTGGGTCCTCGCTTAACTATAAATGCTGGATGCTACTTGAAGTACCAGAGCTGATCTTCCGCGATAAATTTACTACATTTTAGAAAGTTACAAAGGAAAAAGAATATTCGCCTAAAACAATAGGTGTTATTGTTCATTTATAAACGGTTAACCGTTGGAATCCTTGACACTAACAAAAAGCATAAAATTAGTGATGCGTTTTGTTGAAACATACCAATACTTATTCTAATTTACTCTTTAACGTTATCATCAACTTGCCCTTATCCCTTACGGAGGGTAGGCACAGTATGTGCTGCTCTTCCATACATCTCTATCAGCCGTCATATCTGAATCCACTCCTTTCTTAAGCATATCCTCTTTCACACAATCCATCCATACTTTCTTCGGTCTTCCTCTACCTTTGTTTCATCATTCATTCTTAACACTTTCTGGTTATTGTCCCCATCGTCTCGTCGCATAACATGTCCATACCACGCTAACTTTTTGCTTCTCAATTTCTCCACCATTGTCGCTACTTTCAAACTTCCTCTAATATACACATTCATAACTTTATCCATTCTTGTCACTCCACACATCTTAACATACTTTGTCTTATTTACTGTAGTTGGAAGTTGGAAGATGAAACTGAGTGAAGGTTCACATGAAGCAATGAGTTATATCGAATCTTTTAAAATCTTAGCAATGTGTTGTTCAATAATTATCAGATGGAAAAAAAGCAGTTTCTATCGATGTCTGTAATTATCAAGGTAGAATGGATATGTGTGGCGATCTCGATGTGTTTTGTGTATACATGTTAAGAAGAGAAAATACGTACAATGAAATTGTAACCATTATTTCTCTATACTTTTGCGTAACTTCTTCAATTTAATTTAATGAAAATTATTTTCATCAATTTAATGAATAACTATTTGAATAATTTTCAATTTAATAATACAATAAGTTGCATATTTTCATTAACAGTTTATAGAATTGTGACACATGATACTGTAAAGCACAGTCGTAAGGAATTTCACAGTAACTTCGTAAATTTCATTTTGACAAACTATAGTAAAGTACTGAATTAATAACTACGTTCACTAGGCATACGAGAAACTTACATTATCCATTAGGCATAAGTGAAACCAAAGTATTCTAATGTTCATATGTCTTAGCAGCTCAACTTCACACTGAATTGCTAAGATCTAGGGCAGCCAAAATATTTGAATAGCGTTATACACTAGTCTTACTAATATCATAATTGCGAAAAGTTTGATGCATGGATCCTAATCGGCTGTACAGGTTTCTATGAAATTTGGCATAGATGTAGAGGATAGTCTAGAAGAACAATTAGGCTACTTGCACTGTTTTTAATTCCGCGCAAACGGTGTCGTGGGCGAAAACTAGCTAACTCATAAATCCCATAACAAAGTGATAAAGTTCCTCGCACTGTACCTATCTTTCTTCTTGCCTATCATTGTCTATGCCTACGTACATCTATGCTAATATTATAAAGGAAATATTTGTATTTTTGTATATTGAAATAACTCAAAAACTAATGGACCGATTTTATAAATTCCTACACCATTAGACAGGTAATTTATCTGTGAGTAACTAGATTTTATATTTTTTAATTACACGCAGACGAAATCGCGAGCAACAGCTAGTTTTCTTTATTTTCTTGAACCGCGATAGCGCCATTCAGTACCGCATAAGTTTGTCGCATAATAGGTATGTGTTCGTGACTGTACCTTATAGAGAACTGCAATCATAGAACTGAGCACGATATGTTTGCATTCGTCTCGGCGCTAACAAAAGCCCAGCTAAATGCATACCGGTACAATTGTACAGGTCGGTGTTCGAACTAAATACAGTAACTTACTCTGAACTCGACAGTACAACCCGTTAGAATCTCAAACTACTAGAACTAGGCGACTACTAGCATTTATTCTTACTCAATACTAGGTTGATTACCTAATGTTAGTATTTCAGTTAAACCTTCACTTTACACACACACATTAAGGAATTATACAAAAAGGAATGATTTTGTATTTAACAAATAAACTTAAAAACTATTGGTCCGATTTTTGTCATTCTTTCAATGTTAAAAAGCTACATTATCAGCGAGTAACATAGGCTAGATTTATTAGATTTTATAATTCCACGCGGTCGGATCAAGCAAAAAATAGTTATCTTATAATGTGACTAGTTGTTGCTCGCCCGAGTGAAATTAAAATAGTAATTAAAAATGTTACTCAGAGATAACGTAGCTTTTTATTGGTAAAAGATTTTTTGAAATCGCCTCAGTTGTTTTTGAGTTATTCCAATACATACAAAAACGCAAATCTTCGCTCTTTATATTGGTACAGATAAAGTGTCATTATATCTTCTGTGTAACGTGTATATTTTAAATCAATGTTTGAATATCTCAAAGCTAAAACTGCACTATGATTTATTACTTCATTCTAAGTATTGTACGCCAAAGTGCGTCGTTTTATTTCTTGGCGCATCAACAAGACACTATCATACGTATACGAAAACGTATCACTTCAATATACAAGAAATCTAATTCTCTCGCTATTTCCATAAATATAGAAAAAATATAAATGTTTACCGAGACAGCAACGTTTGGGTAACGCAATATCTTTAGGCAACGTTATCTCGTATGGAATTTTCTGGAATATCCTCAAGACATTTACCAAAAATTATTCCTTACAAGATATGTATACAGTATTGACGAACATACAAATGAGTTAATAAAAACAAAACACGGAGATTAAAAAAAGAAAAAATTCTCACGGCTGTATTATGGTGTACTAAATATTTTGATTAAATGTTTAAAAACAAATTTATTACAAGAAACGAAATTAGATAAAAAACAATTTAATAATACCGTTAGTACCTAATAATGAAAGCATTAACCATTTTTTTTACTTTGTTTTCTATTTCTATTCATTAAACAACATTCCACTCATACTTCATTAAGGACCTGTCCCACAATTCTTGTAAATTGTCAGATTACAATCCAACGTATAAAATACTAGCTGTTGCTCGCGACTTCGTCCGCGTGCCATTTAAAAATAATGTAAAACGTAGCCTATGTTATTTAAAGATAAATTACCTTTCTAATGGTGAAAGAATTATTGAAATCGGTCCAGTAGTTTTTGAGTTATTTCAATACATACAAAAATACAAATCATTCCTGTTTATAACATTAGTATAGATGTTATGTAAGTATCGGACTTTGGTACTCTATTTAACAGTGACGTTACTTTAAGCTATCTGAGCCTCTATCAGCCAGTGGTAGGACAGGCCCCCAAGACCATATCCAAGTAAACTTTGTTATACTTGACATCGTTATCAGCTGATCCCACGGAGGGACAGCCTGCCTTAGGGGTGACAAAATAAACCGAGCTGGCCTATTGCGTGTTAAATTCATACAAACCTTGGATCTTCACCATAAGAGTTTCGGGTTTTGTTAACATAAACAAATTGGTATGACGGGGTTTGAACCTGGACCGTAGACTATAGTTAGGAGAGGTGCTTGACAACTACAGGCGGGGATCACGGACGTAAGCAATAGCGTGCCCGTGGCCCCGACCTACTGCGTTGGAGGAACCGAGGGGTTTAGTGGGTATGCCCCATTATGGGGAGAGTCCCACATAACTACCGCGCTCCCTTGGGCGCGGAGTATGCGTAAGGCATTGCCCTCGGGCAAAAAAAAAAGATGCTTGACAACTGTGCCACTGACGTTCTAATCTCATGACAGGACGTTCAAATGTTAGGTGAACACCAAAAAAATACCACGATATCTTTCTCAGTAATGTTATTATTTAAGTTAAGTAAGTAACATGATCGTGTTTACTTTGCGCCGCTTTCTGCGAATTCTTTCTCACGGATTGTCGCATGCCGGTAAAATTAGGGCGACAATAAAATGTCAATTAGCAGTTATATTGTATTTGCCTTATTTTTATATTAGCCGTGGGTAAATATCAATACTACATGATAATAAAATAATATTACTTACGACTTTCTGAAATTAATACTGACTAAACTATCGCACGATTGTCGATTGTTTCGAAGCCTGTCATCTGTTTAGTTACACAATTATAAATCGAGTAGTGTGCGCATCTCATAAGAATCAAAGCAAGATTAAACGATTGTGCGATAAAACTAAACAGTTTAAGGTGTGCGCGCGCTCTAAAACTTGTCTTTGTATATTAACTAAATTGTCTTTAAATATTTGTTAAAATATTTATTTATTTAAACCGGAAAGTGTTGAGATTGAATGTGGATGGCTACAAAGGAAGAGGAAGACCGACGAAAGTATGGATGGATTGTGTGAAAGAAGATATGCTTAAGAAAGGAGTGGATTCAGATATGACGGCTGATAGAGATGTATGGAAGAGCAGCACATACTGTGCCGACCCTCCGTAAGGGATAAGGGCAAGTGGATGATGATGATGATCTTTAAATATTTGTTAGAGTTATATTTATTATTACAAGTGATTCATACAGTATAATGTCACTAATATTATAAATGCGAAAGTTTAGATGGATGGATGTTTGTTAGAGTTTGTAGCCTAAACAGCTTAACGGATCTCGGTGAAATTTGGCTTAAACGTAGAGAATAGTCCGGAAGAACACATAGGCTACTCACTTTTGTTTTTTTTATTTACACACGGACGGAGTCGCGGATAAAAGCTAGTCAATAATATTTGTTACTTGCTAACATCTTCGTGCATTTTAACTCATTTATATCGAGATATGGTAGTTTTATGCAAATATATCGATGTAAAACTAACGGTGAGTTTGTTCGCACTATGCATTACAGCTATACCACGCTCCGCGGACTTTTGATTTGAACTTATTTGAATTTTATTATTTTATTAACTCGAATGCAATTCGCTTAATTAATCGAACACAATTGTGAAGTCAGTCACACACTTAAATGACCTACTCTATAAAAAAACGACTAATTAAACACAATTAGAAAGCGACAAAAATCATCCCCCTGATAATAAGGTAAAATTTAGTTAACTAGCTGTTCCCGTGTGGCCTCATCCACATGAAATTGTGAAAATTTTATTTTATTGTTTACATTTGTCAATAATCAATTGCAAATGTCAAAATGACATGACATGACAATCCTTGGAAATCTTGCTTTCTTAATGTTGGCAGCAACTTATGGTCTCTTTCCCACAATAGGGTTTTTATCCAAAATATTTACCTTCCTTAGTTTAAAAACTTGAAAATTTATAGCCTAAAGCGCGACGTAAGTGTAGGGCTTTTTATTAAAAAAAGAGTTATTCGAAAATATGAAAGTATCCGTAAACCCATTTGCGGGTTTGTCACATGTGTTACATGTGAATATCAAATAATTTGTAAATATGTGACTTTCTCGATATCAAAGGCAATAAATAAACATTAACAGTAAGTTTCATTAACAGCCGATAGAAGTTATTAAACATTTTTTGCGCTCGTCGCGAGATCGACAACAAAATCGATATCGCATTTAATGTCTAGGAATATTCAAGTGAAGCATAATCGATTTATGCACGCAATTTTTATTCGTATAATGTTGATAGCTATGACTAAAAAGTTGTACTAGATTATAAAAAAAATAGTACAAAAAGAAAAGTCTAACCATATCTGTCCAGTTCATGAAAACCTTGTTTTTTTATGAAGTAAGAGAGAAATAGAAATATGTTTTGTACTAGTTTAAATTGTAGGAACTCTAAGTTAAAAGATTTGTGTATTTCAAGCAGAGTTGGGTTTCTTAATCGCTTCCAATCTTCCTAAATTGCCTTTTTTATCAACATAATTAATTTGCACTTGGAATAAGGAAAAAGGGCAATAAACCGCCCGTTCTAGTGTTGATGTAGATAAATTTATCCAAGCCTCGAAAGGCTGTTTTGTTTTTAAATTTATTGCGAAACAAGATTACAATTCAACAAGGTTTTATTTAATTAAGTTGATTTATGTTTTGAACTTTATTGGCTTAATGTACATGAAATTATACAAAACGTACTTATAAAATTCCTTATTATCTATGCTCTGTCTAAAAAAGCTCTAATTTCCTATTTCAGAATCAGACGTCCATCGTTCGCCGACGCCCCAATCAAAATGACAAAGTAATTCTAAATTCAAACGTGCCGGAAACATGGGGAGCGGGCAGAGCAGCGCCACCAGCCGGAAATGGTCGGGAAAAAGGGAACCTCCGCCGCAAGCGGAATCTTCGAGAATCTTATTCCTGCTTTATTTGATTCATAGAACTTGGAACATTGTCGTCGAACACGTTGATTCTAAAAGTTCAAGGCAAGTGCTTTAAATAACAAATATAAAAGTTATGTAACATTTAACTCCTGTGTATTTTCTTCTTATTTTACACGCTTTAATTTAATCAGTTACTAAAATGTTTCCTTTTAAAAAATAATAGCAAAGTTTACATTACAACAATTGCTTATTACATTACAGATGGCGCGGCTCACATACGGTGCCGAGTTCGGGCGAAGGTCTTGGTCACAGGTTCGACTCCGTCAGCATCGAGGAGTCGGACCCTGGATCCTGTTACTCCACATGTAGCTGTAGTTATTGCCGGCTGCGAGAATGTGCACAGGATTGCGTAAGGTTAGTTAGTAACTGAGTATATGCATCCCAGCTTTTGACATTTATTTCTCATTAAAATCAATTTACTAAATTACATTTTGTAATCTCATTTTGTTGATAGCTAAATTGATATTTAGTTAGATGCCCTTATGTTGTACTTAAATGTGTTCCTATGTAGTTATGGTAAAGTATTTAGTCGTTACTTTATTCTTTCAGGTAAGCAAACCCGTAGAAGTCAAGTATCGGGATGAAGCAAATATTCGCAAACAACGAAGATCTTTCAGAGTCACTAAGACTTAAATGATCCACTCAAATTATTTAAAAAAGATCGTTAAACACAATCTATTATAAGATTTATAAATACTTCATCGTTTAATGCTTTAACCTAATTTTTCTATACTATTATAATAAAGCGTACACACACTTCTTTGTTGCCTAAGATGTCAGCAATTACAGTATAATTTTGAATTATTCCTTTCTTAATAAAAAGCCCTGCACTTACGTCACGCTTTTGGCCATATATTTTCATGCCATTAAACTTAGGGGGGCAATGACTTTGGATAAAAACCCTAAAGTAGCAAAGTGACCATAAGTTGCTGCCAACATCAAGGAATCAGGGTTGGCATCATGTCATGTCATTTTGACATTTGTAATTGATAGTTTGACAAATATAAACAATAAAATAAAATTTTCATTATTTTATGCGCATGAAGTCGCTTGGGAACAGCTAGTCATTTATAAAAGCCTTCGTTGAATGTGCATCGCCAGCCTAGATATCCAGTTACCTTGATTTGCCAAAGAAATTCCGGACCTAATTCAAATTTCAACATCTATTTCTTCCCTAACTCGAAAAGAGCAACTTTTACCACAGTGTATAACATTTAATATACTGTTTAAATATATTTTTGGGGTTTAAAATTAAAGTTACATTATAATAAAGGTGTAAATAATTATATAAAACTAGCTGGTTCCATGCGACTTCATCCGCATGAAATTATAAAAAAAACCTTTTTATTGTTTACATGTGTCAAATCATCAATTGCAAATGTCAAAATGACTTGACGATGTCAAACCATGGCAACCTTGCTTCCTTGATGTTGGCAGCAACTTATGGTCTCTTTCCCACATTAGGGTTTTTTTCCAAAATATTTACCCCTAAGTTTAACGACGTGAAAATATATAACCTAAAGCGTGAAGTGAGTGTAGGGCTTTTTATTAAAAAAAAAGAGTTATTCGAAAATGTGTTGTATTTGCTGAGATCTTAGGCAACAAAGAAGTGTGTGTTTACCCTTTATTATAATAGTATAGATAGTATCTCAACATTGTTAAGTAAATACAAAAACTATTATTAAAATCCTAAAACCTAAATTCAACAATCATTCATTTAATTATTTGCTTTGTCAAAAAAATTTCGTACCCATTTTTTAAATGTTTCTTCTGTATTTCACTGCACTGTGGTACTGCAGTATCACCATTTGAACGCTAAGCACATTCAGATGCGCCAACAGCTTACACCTGCAGTCTTCTAATTGATTAATGCATACTTCAGTTAGTGCGAAATACAACCAAATGTAAAACCACAAAGGTAACTTCTCGAAACTTTTTAAATTTAGACGAAACTTGTTAATAAGTGAAATGTTTTTCTTCTCAAAGATATTTTACTGTATTTTTAATCGATTTTTCATAGAAAAGTTAAGACTATCCTTAGTTAAGTATTTGTTATAAAAAAACCTACGAAATCTGTTATAATCTGTTTACAAATGGAAAGCTTTTAGTTTATATTTTAACCTATACTATTATAATAAAGCGTAAACACACATTTCTTTGTTGCCTAAGATGTCAGCAATTACAGCATATTTTTGAATAATACTATTATTAATAAAAAGCCCTACACTTACGTCACGCTTTAGGCTATATATTTTCACGCAATTAAACTTAGGGGGTAAATATTTTGGATAAAAAGCCTAATGTGGGAAAAAGACCATAAGTTGCTGGCAACATCAAGGAAGGAAGATTGCCAAGGTTTGTCATGTCATGTCATTTTGACATTTGCTATTGATATTATAATTTGACAAAGGTAAACAATAAAATATTTTTTTAATATTTTCATGCGGATGAAGCCGCATAGGGACAGCTAGAAATATGAGTTTCCCACTGTTGAATAAACTGTTTGGGGACAGTTGACTAAGACAAAAAACTGTCTTTACTACTAAGCAGCCTTACGAAAAGGATTTCGTTTAACTTAAGTAGATATACATAAGTGACCAACGACTTATCTAAGTTAACGACGATTTTCCTTAACGACTTTGGTACTTAAGTTTAACAGAGTTTAGAGGTAACAGCAAATAATTTATAGACCCGATTAATATCATGTAGGGTCACCGCTTTGTTATCTTGACACTATAATCAATGGATTATTCCCAACCGTCATCCCACTCTGTCCCCACGCGGGGACAGATGGGAGTAAAAAAATCATCCGACCCACCTTTTGCGCTTAGGGACGCTTGGAACTTAATTTATTTTATAACGATTTTATGTCACCTTATTGGTGATAGTGGGACTAAAAGGTAGGACTGATCAAACTTTTTAGTCTCACGTGTGGACAGAGCTGGGTGACGGTTGGGAATAATCCTAATCGATTAAGATTGTAAAGTTAACCTTGGATGACCTTGAAACTAAAAGACTAGACAATTCTTTAACATCAAAACATATGACATAAAATATTTAAATCGTGAAATAGTGTTGTCAGATTGAAGTAAGATTTTTTTTCTTCAGGAAGCTTTTATTTGTTTAAGTTCGGATTGTAATTATTTTTATAAATATGTATATATATACATATATGGAAAATGTGTGAAAGAGGATATGCTTAAAAAAGGAGTGGATTCAGATATGACGTGTGATAGAGATGTATGGAAGAGCAGCACATACTGTGCCGACCCTCCGTAAGGGATAAGGGCAAGTGGATGATGATGTAATTATTTTTATAAAAGTTAAAGTAGTTGTTATATACGTAGCTATGTTTCACAAGCTTTAATTGCACTCCGTATTTACAATCGAAGTGTAGAATTTGCTCAAGATTCAAGTATTTCTAGAGGTCAGGATTAAAAACCCATCCTCCATTGAAGTGCTGTGTATTCTTTTATTCTACACCCTCTTGTCCGTTTGTAGGATTTAACGAACCATTATTTAAAGGCTTACAAAGGCTCGTAAAGGCGTCGGAGGCATTACTCTCGGAACGCTATCGGCATCTGAAGCGGTTCTTTTCGATACGAGGGCTTGCCCTTAATCAGGGATACGTCGAACACAAAATACTAGATGTTTTGTATGGCTTGGAATACTTTATTTACAAACTAGCTATTCCCGTATTTCATCCGCATAAAATTATGAAAATTTTATTTTATTGTTTACATGTGTCAAATGTCAAAATGACTTAAAGATGACAAACCATGGCAACCTTGCTTTCTTGATGTTGGCAGCAACTTATGGTGTCTTTCCTACATTAGGGTTTCATCCAAAATATTTACCCCCTAAGTTTAATGGTGTGAAAATATATAGCCTAAAGCGTGACGTAAGCGTAGGGCTTTTTATTAAAAAAAGAGTTATTCGAAAATGTGTTGTATTTGCTGCGATCTTAGGCAACAAAGAAGTGTGTGTTTACGCTTTATTATATTCTCGATTTTAGTTGTGCCAGTTGTAGTTAAATTGGCTGCGAAGCAATCGAGAATCGCACAATAGATGTGGGATAGTTTAGTCAAGTTTGAGCGAAAATTTAGAGGGATGTTTTTTTAAGATACCTCTAGAACGGATCATCTGATCTCGATTAAATTTAGTACAGATGTAGAACATAGTCTGCAAGAACATATAGTTACGAACACATATACTAACTTTTATTTTTAAATCCCACGCGGATGGAATCGTGGATGAAAGGTAGTGTACCAATGTCAATTTATAGTCAAAGCTTACGCCCGCGACACCGTCCGCGTAGTAATAAAAAAAAACCAAGTAGCCTATGTGTTCTTCCAGACTGTCCTCTACATCTATGCCAAATTTCATTGTGTTCCGTTCAGCAGTTTAGGCTACAAACTCTAACAAACAAACACCCATCCATCTAAACTTTCACATTTATAATATTAGTATGAAGTATGATTATACGGTAAGAAAATACGATATATTATTTAGTTATCCTTGTAGTATCCTCTTCTATCAAACATATTTTATTCCCTTAATAACATATACTTTCAATTAATATATGTAAATACGGACAACCGTTTCTTTTGTGATTGTACTTCAGTTTGTATGAAATCTCAGTATTTGACGGAACAGGCGTAAACTTTTTTTATGTCACAGGAATAAAAAAGTTTCAGAATAATCTACAGCTCAGCTTGAAAGACTCTCTCGGGGAAATATTGCTTTTGAAACTGATGGGCATAGGGTAGAAAAGTAAGCGGTGCTATTTGAATTGCTTACATCGAATATAAGATTCTTACAAGAGATAAGACAGACGGTTCATGATAAATGTAAAATGATTAAGGAAAAAAACATACAGACGAATTAAGTACCTCCTTCTTTTGGGAAGTCGGTCAAAAATTATATGTTACCTTTAAGATTTTTTTAAGGACGTAACTCGCTTCGTATTTATTATTTTAATGGTCACTAATCAAAAGAAACATTCTGTTTTCTAATTTGTAAATATATTTTTTTAACACTCTGTTTTTCTATTCCTAACAATAGTGATGTCTAGTATCATACAAGAAGATTTTTTTTTAAATTCTTGACTGTTAGAAATTTCAGCTGACTTCAATGTACTGTAACAATATTTATAAGTATTCTCGTCGAGTATTTTTGACATAAATGTTTTATGGTCATCGAGAACAGACTTTCATAATTTAACTTTTTGATTTGAAATTTTACAAATGAAGTTTCTTGCCAAATGATGTTATTTGTAATAATTTCACTTATGTTTTGAACTAATTTAAATAATTTTACGAGTAAATCTTTTGACTTTAAAAATGCTTATTAATAGAAGTAAACTTTATTCAGATCCGTGGCATTGAGTATTTAAATTAAATTGTTAAATTGAGAGAAAGTATTATAATCTCTAAATTTAGTAGTATATTTTAAAAATATAAAAAGAAATATATAAGGGCACATAGGCATTTTATTTCAACGCCATCTATCGCCATTATAACGCATCAAGAATGATGTAACCACAGCTTCTCTTGTTTGGAACTACGATTGTAAAAAGATGGCGCTGTTATAAATTATTTTATAGTACACTTTGAATTTAACTGAATTATCGTTATTGCTGTTTTACGTAATGATTGAAGAATACTAAACCCTTAATCACATTATCTCTGATTTTTAAAAGGTTCCAACAAAACTAACTGTTAAATATATATAACTGTTAAATAATTTGTAACGCCAATTTATTATCAAAATTGAATAAAAGTAAGTATTGAAATGTGTTTGTTGAATTTTTTTAATAGGTATAACATTTTCATAATATCTTTCTGCCAAGACAATTTCGATGGCTATTGTATCACGTAATTTACACCTTGTTCTATGTATTTAAATTTGTATAATAAATAATAATTTTTAAGTTATTTTTAAGGTAATGATAAAAACAAGAAGAACTGTCGATTTATTGTCTATCGTATTTTAATATTTACGAGTAAGCATCATAATTAATCGTCTTCTAGTTTTGTTTAAAATATACAATCATTTACATAGTAACCATCGATATATTCTTTGAAAAATGACTACGTTAACATAGCTAAACGCGGTTAAATTCAAAATAGCTTCCATCTTTTAAATAACTAAAGTAAATTACATCAATTCAGTCTACTGCAATATCTATAAACAAAATCTGTTGACAAAACGACGTCAACCAGCCAAACAAGAATGAGACGCTCTTGAAAATTCCAAGTTCAGCTCACCGCCTGCGCCAGTGTCGCTACGACTGGCCACGTGTGCGCATGTCTATGATAAAATTGTGTCCATACTAACTAACGTAATCGAACTATGAAACGTGTGTTAATTTAAATTCGTGTTTTTTAATATTATATTGTGAATGTGTACTTTTATGGCGGTGTAATTTTTTGTATTTTTAAATTTGAGATCGATAAGGTAAGTTTTTTTACCCAGGAATTCAATTTTATTCCATTAATTACTTTTAATAAGTCGTAATGAGACAATTTTAAACTATTTCTATTTCATTTCCTTATAATTAGTTATCTAATGTGATTAAAAAACATGTGTTACTGAAAAGTGATTGGAATTTCTCATGAAATCTAAAAATATTTAAAACACATGGATTTCTTTTAATCCTTGAGGTTGTAAATTTTAATAATGAATAAGTGTGCGAAAGATCTGATATTAGGTGAATCGGAATTGCGGTTAGAATACCTAAATGCGGCTTTCAATTTAAGCATATTAAAATTCAGTCGGATCAAACCCAGTACCTAATTTGTTTGTATTTTTCAATGTTTTAGAATATAATCTCGTGATATTGTTTATTTATAAATGCGACAGTTTAGGTGGACGTATTGTTATAGCTTACTGCCTAAACGGTTTAACGGATCCCAATGAAATTAAGCATAGACTAGCTATGTCCATGCGACTTCATCCGTATAAAAATTATGAAAATTTTATTTTATTGTCTACATGTGTCAAATTAATTGCAAATGTCAAAATGACTTGACGATGACAAACCATGGCAACCTTGCTTCCTTGATGTTGGCAGCAACTTATGGTCTCTTTCTCACTTTAGGGTTTTTATCCAAAATAATTATCCCTCATTTTAATGACGTGAAAATATATAGCCTAAAGCGTGACAATGTAGGGCTTTTTATAAAAAAAAAAAGAGTTAGTCGAAAATGTGCTGTGATTGCTGACATCTTAGGCAACAAAGAAGTTTGTGTTTACGCTTTATTATAATAGTATAGATGTAGAGTATAGTCTGGAAGAACATATAGGCCACTTACTTTTGTTTAATTATACACAGTTAAAAAGCTCTTCGTAACAGTATGTACGACTTACATTTGAAGTTTTAAAACAAGCGTACTTAATGAGTGACTACACAAAAGTTTTGAAGCCTCTTCAAGGCAAACAGCCATCGGCTAAAAAAAGTAGTTCAATAATCGAATAGTCTACATTTCAAGGTTAGAATACACCATTCAAATATTATGCAAGCCATTAAATTTTAGATCGTCGTTTACCAAAAGTAAATTATAGTAACATAATTATACATACATACAAAACATTGGTAATAATATGTAAGTAATTTAGTAAGAAATTCACTAAGATATATTAAGCATTTTTATATCTCCTAACTAATATTGTTAAATGATAAAACTTGTATGGATGTGTGTGTATGTGAGGGGTACATTAGTAGAGGTAAACCTAGAAAGAGATGGATGGATTGCGTGAAAGGTGACATGATCAAGAAGGGAGTGATGACTGAGATGACGGATGATAGAGTGCTTTGGAGGACGAACCGGTGCGCCGACCATACGGGAGTAGGATAAAGCAGGTTGATAATGATGATGTGTGTTAAAAGGTTGGTAGAACGGCTGTATAGATCAGGAAGCAATTTGACGTATGTGTTTGGAAAGCTATACAACAAGCTTTTTTAATAAGCTTCACTAAAATCACGGTGTAAAGTTTTTAGTAAGACTAATCATTGAATCGAAATATTATTTGTTCAGGCAATTAAATGGGATACGTCATAAAAAGCAATGAAAAGTGTGATTACTGTAGACTATAAATATTTACAGCTTTACTAATAAAATCCTTTCAGATGTTTGAAAGCGGAAATTGTAAGGTGTGTTTAATACGCGTATGATTTTCATGTTTGCAAATTTATGTATTTCTAAATGCAATTGTGAAATTGTGAAGGACAAGATTTTTTATAGAAATTGCAGAGAAATATTGATAAGATAAAGAATGTATTAATATTGAATGTGGGTTATTAAATTAGAGGAAGAAAGAATAAAGTATGAAAGGATTATATGAAAGAATATGTAAGAAGGGAGTGAATTTAGTTTTGACGGCTGAAGGAGATGTATGGATACGCAGTACTGTACCAACCTTCCGTAATGTCAAGGATAGATAGATACTGATCTCTGTTTTTACAATGAATATGAGGGAGACGACCGTATGTTTAGATGTATGTATTTCGTGTAGACGCAATACTAAAAGATAGCGATAAATTAAAAGAATTAAAACATTAATGTAAATGAAAACAAATGTATAAAATTAATGGATATTATTAACGCGAAATTGTCAATGTCGTAGTAATAATAAACGTGGTAATTTCACCGACAGACATAAACAGCGGTTGACGCAAATCCACGATATTGTGAAAGCACGAGAATGATCATGGTAGATCACTTTCTTAGCGTCTTCATAGTGCACAATACTTTAAATGGCCCGTAAAAGAGAGAAAACCGCTACTGACGTTGACAATTCATCGAGAAATAAGTCAATAAAGATATCCCATAAAACGTAACCATCTTATGAATCTATTTCAAATAAGAGAAAATAACATAAGAGGACTTTCTCTAATGATTTGGCTATTTAGAAGTTCAGTACGATTTACTTCAACTTTTTACCCATTTCAACTCATATTAAGTAAACAATATTTAAGTTAAAAGTAAATTTAAAACAATTGTCCCCATTTTATGTCACTTATATCATTTTAAATCTTAATAAAAATGACTTCAACAACTTAGAATTTACTGTCGTAATATTTACTCGCGTGTTAGTATCAATAAAAATTTCAGCTCATAAAATAATCGATTCCTTCATCACTAAATCGTTGGTAATCACATTACAATAGTCATTTTACATACAACAATAACATTTAACACACGAACTAAATCTTTCGAATGTCGTTTCCAATCGACTTTGTAAAACGTCCGAGCACGCAGTGTTGCGTAAAACTTAACAACCTTAACGGTACGCTCTTAATTTATTGTCCATAAATTTAATAAGTTGCTTTTATTTCTTCAATTACTTTCTTATGCGGATTTTAAATGAAAATAATCAAATTAAGTAAGAAATGCACCACAAAGACTGGAGGAGGGTAAGCTGGACTAATGCTTTATTGCTGCTACGTACTTCCAACATGGCTTAACGATCTCGATAAAATTTGACACAGATATAGAACTTAGTCATAAGTGTTTTATTCTTGAAAGCTAGTTTAAAATAACCCTATAGTTTCTCTAAATAAGATAGATTAGTTTGATAAATAACGCATATGAAGTATCGAATTCAATTTGTATGAAAGCAAATGCCATACTTAATAGACAAGTATCGTAGTGACGAAACAAACACGCATAGCGAACAATTTTGAACTATTAATATTCGGTTTAAATAATTATCGAACTCGACTAAAATTATTATTTCCTTTTTAACTAATTTATAAGACAATTCTAGTATTGATTATAGTGTAAAGAATTTAGCGATGACAGAAATAATAGCGTAATCCAATTCGATTACGTACGGCTGTAGTAGTAAAAAACATTTATTTACTCTCATTATTTGTTATGGTCATTATTAATTTGAGAAAACAGTGTTTTTTTTTAAATTCATAAGTTATAATTATAAATCTATCGATTCCAACTTCTATAAGAATAAAAATCGAAAATCGATAAGATTCATTACTGATTTTACATAACCCATCCCTACTAAATTTAAAGTGAATTGTCAAACTAATTTAGACACGCTATAACAAGCCAAAAGTAGTTGAAAGAGATGTCGCGTCATGGATAAAAAATTAAAACAAGAGACACAATAATAAAACAGAGTCTTATCCAATTGCAAAACGCAGGTGCACTTTGAATACTTTATTCAAGTCTTATTTACTTACGCTAGAATGTAAAAATAGCAATGTACAATCACGGAAATTTGCAGTGTTCGTATTTAGGAATCTTTGCCTTGTTCATTGTAACACGACAAACGCCGCTTCATCCTACAAATAGCTAATTAGATAGTAGCTCACTACTCACTACACGAAGGGATAATAATAAAAAAAAAACTAGCCGTGTATTACTAACCGACTTTTTTATGTCCAGATGCATTATTAACTCCGTTGTATTTGTTCCGCATCCCGTTTCAATATGTTCCAAAGATTAGATAATGGAACAGCGCCATTTGCCCCGACTGTACAGGTGAAGTTATAGAGCGAGACAGACTGCATCA
>NW_013527137.1:6776877-6791728 GCF_000836215.1 Papilio polytes
TTGTCTGAATTCAAAATCGTCAGTTTTTAAAACGTTATGAAACACAATTAATTTGTTTAAACAGACGAGCATAATTGGATATTTGAACAAAGAACTGTTATTGATGTTATGTTCCAAATAGAACTATTTAAATTTTATGAGAAAACACGTCAATAGTATATTGAATAATATCGTTGTTTAATACCATAATGTTATAAGTAACACTTTTTATTCATTTATTATACGCCATATTCATAAATCACTTCAGTTTTGTTGCAGATTTTATATCCGTTTTATGTTTTTATAGATGACATTTATTGATTAGATATGACAGAGAAATGTATCACTTCTTAGTTACATTAAGAATTCGTAAAGAAATGCAAAAGTTTGGATTGATGGATGGATGTTTATTACTTCTTAAATTCAAAACGGATTTCGATGTAATTTGGATCAGATGTACAAAGTGAAGGCTACTTAGTTGCGCAGACATAGTTGCGGGCTAAAGCTAAGTTTTATAATATAAGAAATTTCGATATGTTTAAGTGCCATTTGTGCCATTATGCGCTATGATTGTTTTTTAGTAGCGTAAACACTACAAAACTACAGTCTAAGCCCTCAACTTTGTTTGCGTAGAATTATGTAAAAACAAAAACAATGTGTTCTTCCAGACTATCCTCTACATCTATAACGAATTGCATCAAAATCCGTTCAGCCATTTAGTCTACAAACTAACAAACTTCCATCCATCTAAACTTTCACATTTATAATATTAGTATGAAGTATAATTAATTGTATGTCGGAAAACTGATATCAAATGTTTCAAGACAATCTTTATAATGCATAATTATGTTAGAAAACTCTTCTAACTCTTACAAGTCATATATGTAACTATTTAAACTTAAAAACTTAACTGCATTACAATAAGATGAATCCATGCACGCTTTTTCGATCTCCAGTCATCTGTGACGTAGAATGCGAGATACAGTTCCACTAGCCCATTCTTACAAAAATGATACTTACCACTAACGCAATAAGAATCAATAATGTATAACACGTAATTAAAACTGAAAGAACAATTTCAAAGTCGATTTCCAAAGCATGTAAATGAAGTAAAGTTAGTGATTGTTAAAAATATTTTCTTAGCAAAAGTGAAATTTACTTTTCACAAACACGTTTGTTGTTTTGTTCCATTTATCCTGAGAAGTGTATCGGTAACATTTAGAAATAATATTAACCTCTATCTTAGCGTAAAGTGTGAAAAAATTAAATAAAACATAATGGCGGAGAACACCCGCTGTTTGTCCTATGTACTTTGATCTTTAAAACTACGCTACGTATTTTAATATAGTTTTTTATGTATAGAGCGATTAAATTTACATCTATACTATTATCATAAAGCGTAAACACACATTTCTTTGTTGCCTAAGATGTTAGCAATTACATCATATTTTTGTTTAAGGTTTTTTTTTTATAAAAAGCCCTACACTTGCATCACGCTTTAAGCTATATATTTTAATGCCATTAAACTTAGGGGTAAATACTTTAGATAAAAACCCTAATGTGGGAAAGAGACCATAAGTTGCTGCCAACATCAAGGAAGCAAGGTTGCCATGGTTTGTCATGTTAAGTCATTTTGACATTTGCAATTGATAATTTGACGCTTATAAACAATAAAATAAAATTTTCTTAGTTTCATGCGGATGAAATCGCACGGGCACAGCTAGTGTACAATATAGTATAGGTTATAATTTTAGAGATTTTAAATGTGTAAATAAACACATTCGTATCAGTATTAAGTTGCGTGAAGCCGAGGCGGGTTGTTAGTTAAAACAAACGGAACATAACATTCCAGTGCTCGTCTAATCTTGTCACTTCTATACAGTACAAAGTCTATACGAAGTCTAACGGAAACAACTAATAAAGGACCTCCTGCAAGCTGAGTATTCAGTATTTTAATTGGATATAAAATTGTCCGAGCCGTTTATAACAGACGTATAAGTAATCTTTTAATTAATTGATAATTGTCAACCTTTATCTTCATATATAATTTACGTTAATACGTTTTTTAACTTTATTTTGCGTAATTTAACTTCGTATTAGAACCAAAAATATTAAAAACCAGCTTTCGGCCACGTTGACTTAAAAAAACAAAAGAGAATAACTTATGTGTTCTTCCAGACTATCCATCTTTCCTTAATTTCATCGAAATCTATGCATACGTTTAGGCTACAAACTCTGACAAACATCCATCCATCTAAACTTTCGCATTTATAATATTAGAATAAGAATGATTATTTTGAATTGAGTTACAAAATTCAATTAGAAATGTCAAAATTACATGACATGATGACTAATCATGGCAACCTTGCTTCCTTGATGTTGGCAGCAACTTATGGTCTCTTTCCCACATTAGGGTTTTTATCCAAAATATTTACCCCCTAAGATTAATGGCGAGAAAATATACAACCTACTACGTGACGTAAGTGTAGGGCTTTTTATTAAAAAAGGAATTATTCAAAAATATGCTGTATTTGCTGACGTCTTAGGCAACAAAGTGTGTGTTTACGCTTTATTATAATATAATAGTATAGATACTTGTTTTAATATCTCACCGAACAACGTAAACATCATTGCAGTTATGCAATTTAATAACGAGTATATTTTTATCTATGGTTAAAACCAACAGATGCCATATAGTAATTAATAAAAAAACATCTGCACACAATTTGAAATAAGAACAGTAATTTCAAACGCACACGTATTAACTATTTTTTTCTTACCAAGGCATAGGAATGCCACGCTCGTCCTGTCTCGTTTCATGTGTAAAAAGCTAAGATCTTAACGGGCAACACCTGCCTAATAAGTACTCTCAAGAGTTATAAATACTAAGGCGTACTTTATTTTTAATTATTGCCACATAGATAATTGAAGCGACAGAGCTTGCATCTTATGCGGGCATGTTATGTGTTAAAATATAATATGAATAACTCGAGTATTTATCTGTATATTTATTAAAAATAATTACGAAAAGCGTGATGTAAGTGTAAGGCTTTAAATTAAAGAAAGAATTATTCAAAAATATGCTATAATTGCTGATATCTTACGCCACAAAGAAGTGTGTGTTTACGCTTTATAATAGTACAGCTACAATACACATAACTTGATTGTCTAGACACAACTTGATCCTAAAATAGACAAACGGTATATACACAAGAATGTTTTGTCTGAATCTAATTCAAGACACGTGATATCAGAAAAAACAGTATTTAATTATACTTGTAGAGATATCAAGACTTTGTTGCAATGTATTTCTAAGAACTAGATATCTTCTTTACTAATATTATAAAATCGAAAGGTTGGATTGTTTGTATTGCGTAAGTTCATAAATAACCGATTTTAAAAATAATCTTGCCAATAGAAGACAACATTATCACTTAAGCATAGACTATATCACCGAAAAGATATGTTTTTCCCACCTAGGAAAAGCTGGGGCGGATTGCTAGTTTTAAAAGAAAAACTTTATCTATCTATCCATGATGTAACAGTGGATATCCACCAACAAAACTCATCATCATCATCCACCGTATCCTACTCCCGTAGGGTCGGCACGACAGGTTTTTGTCCTTAACATAACTCTTTCATACGTCATCTCAGTCATCACTCCCTTCTTGATCATGTCACCTTTCACGCAATCCATCCATCTCTTTCTAGGTCTACCTCTACCGGTGTACTTCCACACTCATAACTAACGTTCTCATTGTAACATGCGATTCATCCTTCTCTCCTTCATTTGTTTTCTCGTGTTCTTTATGTCAATTTTTTACTAAATAAATTGATATTTATTCGATCATTTTATCGGTAAATTTTATCTTCTATAAAATAAAATGAGTGTCTGTAATATCACAAGAAAAATTTCAGATTTCGGGAGGATGATGTATTTGCGTTACTGATAATAAAAGTCGTATTTAAATTTTGTTTGTCTGTCCGCCTGTATGTCCACAAGCCGCGATTGTTTAGGGTAATCTCTGAAACAGTTGAGCCGATTTTAAGCGGACATTCACTGAAGAGTAGCTCACATTGACGGGCATGTTATAGGCATTTTTTTTTTATCTTAATATTGCATGGACGAAGTCGTTGGCGACAGCTAGTATTCCAATAAAATTACATTTTAATACTATCTAGTACCGATACATTTTTCTAAGCTGGAAAGCCATGTTTACAGAACTCTCACTGTCATGTTCTCTCCCTAATTGGTCCCGACAAACCGCTAAGACTCCCAAGTGAGGACGGCTATAGGGATGTGCAATAGAACTTCGATAAAAATATCGATTGATATAATTTTTCACAATCTTTTAATGTACATATTTACGAAAAGAAATAGTCCTTTGTTTTATTGCACTTTTACTTTGGTTTATAAAGTAATTATTAAGATAAAACGCGAAATTTTTGTGTATTTTTGAATAGGTGTCATTAAATTTGAGGTTTTCAAATTTAATCAAAATTAGATAATAATCTACTTGTCTATTATATCAGAAGAGTACACACAGAAAAATACTGCTAGATTTTATCTAATACCTAAGTTTGCCTTGAATTAAATTTAAAACTTGTCATATCTCGGCTCCACTTTACTTTAATAGCATAAAATCATTGAAGAGTATTTTCTCAGAACACCGGAAGTACTTCCAAAAAACTGTTATTAGAAGAGAAAGTTTTATAACACTGATTTTTTTTTATATTTGATCGCGTTCCGCGCGGCCATCACTAGCGCAGTTAAAACGGTATCACAGCTACCGGTGTCGGCACGTATAAAACTTACAACCGCTTCAGGTAATAAATGTAAAATGCAATTTATTTCAATGTTCGATTATCTTGAATTTTATTGTATTTTGTCGATATCTTTTTGTTGAAATCAGTTAGCTTTTTCGAGTCTATAGCTACTGAAAGTAAATGTGTTTTTTTATATTACGCTGTTCCTAATCTAAATGGTAGTAACATGTTTAAATTAATAAATTTCTTGCTTAAAAACTAAATTGAATAAAGCGTCATACAAACAAATTATTTATTAAAAACAAATCAACCAATGTAAACATCATAAGATTTTTCAATTCAAATAGAGTAATGCGAAATGAGAAAAAAAACGCAGTACAACAACGATGATTGCAATCTTTCACCCGAGCGAAATTATTCTGTGTAATGGATCACAATGATCGAGTGGCAGAGGCAATCTACATCGAGGGCTGGTAATTGAATAAATTGGTACTTTGACCGCAAATGTATGAGTCCATCTCAGATTATTTGCGATGTCTATATTCATAATGCATTGTTAATCTATCATTGTCGATAACGTATAGAAGTTAAATCAATCTTTACTCGTGATTTTGTCTATACAGAATTATAAAAAAAACTTAAATGCTCATGTGTTCTTTTGGACTTCTACATCTGTGCCAAATTAAGCCATTAAGCCTTTTTGGATATATTTAGTAACAACCATCCAATCTGCCCAAACATTTGCATTTATGATATTACGACTATGGTCTCTTATTATTTACGTCTCGTAACATACATTGTATGGGAGTCATTAAGTTTAGTTACAATAATAATATTTTCCTCATTCTAAACTAAATACCCAGTAATAAAAGTGTCTAAGCAGAGATACTTAAAAAATAACTAGTTATATCAATGGAGTATATATCTCTTGTTAAATCTATTTAATAGTTAATAAACAGCATTAAACAAACAGATGTTACCATGTCGCTTTAGAAGCGATCATTAATCACGCATCAACGTACACTCGGGGCATGTTTGTCTAGTTATGACCCATGACTTTGCTCGCTTTGATTTCGTTATTATTTCAAATACCAACTTTTACAAAGTAATTAAATTTTATCCTCAAGTTCCTTATGTCATAGAAAATTTATCTATACTTCTACAACTATACCAATATTATAAAGAGGAAAGTTTTGTATTTTTGTATGTATTGTACTCAAAAGCAATTGGTTCAATTTTAATAATTCCTTCGCCGTTAGAAAGGTAATCTATATATAAAGAGGAAAAATTTATATTTTCATATGTGTTTAAATAACTCAAAAACTATTGGGCCGTTATCAAAAAGTCTTTCATCATTTAAAAGCTACATTATCAGTCATTAACATAGGCTTTATGGCTTTATTTTTTAATGTTTTTAATTTCACGCGGTCGAACTCGCGAGCATGAACTAGTACAGCCAATATATGAGAAATTAGCGTCGGTTTCAACTGTCAAGACAAAATATTTTTTATACATTTTTGTCAGCGGGAAACCCACGGATATAAACATACCAACGTTTTCATTATAGTATAATATCTAAATCGTCGCCAGGCTGTCCGCTATCTGAGCAATCTCGTAAAGTATTCTCAGTTATCGACCGGTGGAGGCATTTTGCATTTTACTGCCTACGTTTTACTATCAGAGATAATACATGGTGATGACGAATGAATATAGGTAGAATAGACATTATTTTGTAGTTGTTAGGTAAGAAAATGTATTGTTTCTTTACACCTAATTACTATGGAATTTTTTACTGTACAACAGTCTCCAGTTTTTAATCAAAATTAAACCTTATCTTTCTAATATTATAAATCCGAAAGTTTAGATGGATGGGTGGATGGATGTTTGTTAGCGTTTGTAGCCTAAACGGCTGAACGGATCTCCATAAAATTTGCCACAGGTTTAGAGCGTAGTCTGGAAGAACACATATCCCGGGAATAGTTACGGTTCCGGTGGGATTCATTAATTTAGTTTTTTAATATTTACTCGATCATTCTGCAACGGTTCAACATATCTTATTGGAATTTGGTACAGATATAAAGCAAACTCTGTAGTATACATGGGATAAGGTTGATCCCCGAGAAATGTCCAGTTCCCGAGGGATATGTAGCTTTTTGTTATTTATAGTTCGTATATTTTCTAATGTCACGTGGACGAAGTCGCGGGCAACAGCTAGTTATTCTATAAATTAGCTTGAGGATAACTTTACAACAACGTTTAACGAAAAAATATTTTCACATTTAGTTTATTTATGCCTCTTTCAATATAAAAATACATCGATAGTTTTTTAAAACAATAATTTTCAATTGTAATGCAGACGTCGCAGTGGTATTCCGACTGTATGCAACTGATGCGTCATCGCTCACTGAATTCCTTGAGAATTATTTGCAAGAGGAATGTGACAATCGTTTTTAAATACATTGTATTATAAAAATATCAAGTAACTTTACATCGCTAGGAATATTACTCATCTATTTAAAATCCGTCTGTATTTAAGCTATACATTATTCGGTTGCTTTGTTCTTTGTTACTAAATGCGAGAGTTTGTTGTTAGAGTTTGTAGCCTAAACTGCTGAACGGATCTTGATGAAATTTCATACATGTTGAGGATAGTCTGGAAGAACACATGGGCTACTTACTTATTTGAATTCCCTGTATATATATGCTGAAAGAAGTTTTGTAGATATGCGACAACAAGCATCTATTGAAACTCTCGCATTTTATTATCTCTTTGCAAAATAAAACTCAATGATCACAACGTATCATTAAATGGCACACTGGCTGTAACAACGCCATACTCGATGTGCATTCCAAATTTGAATATAATAGAAAATTTTGTTTCAAGATGGCTGACGTTCTGATGAACGGCCAATTTAAATGCAAACCAATACTAAAGGGACGCTGCATTTAAGGAAATAATTGCATTCGATGTTGTTTTTATGCATTCATGACTTATGCAAAAATAACGTATAAAATTTCTATGAATATTCCAAGCTTGTTTTAAGAACTGGCAGCGATGTATGTATGCATAGTTTATTTAAATTAACCATTTAATTACACTAGAAAGAACAGTTAATTCTGTATTAAGAGGAAAATGTGTTTTATTTTTAAATAGACTTACCTGTTATTTAAAAAAAATAGGAGTAATAAGATTTGTGAATTTACCAGATTATAAAATTCTACTGAATTATTTTCGTTGGAATATAAGAGAAAAAAGATTTATTTATATCTTAACTTTTATCTTTTCGCTGTAAGTTTCGTTTCTAGTATTCAAATACTTTCTCATACTCTCCATTGAGAAAGTGTAAAGTAACACCAAATATTTTTTAACGACTCGTTAATCATATTATTTCGTATTGAATCTTCACTATACAAATAATACAATAGCCGTCATAGAAAACGAAAAGCATTTACCATCTCATTCTCACTTATGATTATCCAATTGAATACGTCTCTTTCTAAGGTTATAATTTTACAAAGAGTAATGAGTAGTCATATTTTTACTTTTAGAATACGTCGCTAGATGGCTATGAGAAATAAACAAAATGATTTCTAATAAAAAAAATATCTTACTTCTTACGTCTTACTTCTCACTTTATTAATATTATAAATGCGAAAGTTTAGATGGATGGATAGAAGAATGGATGGATGTTTATTAGGCTTTGTAGCCTAAACGGCTAAACGGGTCTCGATGAAATGTGACATAGATGTAGAGGATAGTCTGGAAGAACACGTAGGCTACCCACTTTTGTTTTTTCTACTTCCACGCGGACAGAGTCGCGGGCGAAAGCTAGTACTACATAAAGCGCGCTATAGATGCTCAGTTTTAACGGAAAAACTGTCAAATCAGTTTTGAGTTTCTGAGAGTTGTACAGCGTGTGTAGCTGACTTAAAATCATTTGAGATACCGTAGTCAAATATTTATAAATAACTAAATAAAGCTGTTATTAAAAAAATGTATGGGGAATATTTAAAAGCGAATTTGCTGCGGCTATAAAATATATAGCTATATTTCCGTTTCTAAAAAAATCGGATCGTAAAACATGACTTGCCAAAACGAAAATGAAGAGAAAGTGAAGACATCAAATATACTTCGGCCTAAAAGACGTTGTTTGTTGAAACTAAAGAATAGTTTTAATAAGTTAGAATACTAAGGGCTTGTCCCACCAAATTTTACATTGACTAATATCAATCCTACGTGTAAAATATGTCATGGATATATAGGATTTTTGTTATCTTATGATAGTGACGTCATTTTTAAGCTATCTGAGATTCTCTCAGCCAGTGGTGGGACAAGCCCGTACTCGGATATTTGTTATAATTGTAAAATGGTTGACTGTATTTCTTTTGGTGGTGTTGGTTGGTAAATAAAGAGTCGGCTTGCAGATTGATTGATATATTGTAATTGTAAGGTGCGGGGGACGGACGACAGCTGTAAGGGACCCTCCGCACCTCCCCTCCGCTGATGTTCCAGTAATGATTCCAAAAATAATTAATTAATAGAAAAATCAAATTATCCATAGAAAAGATAGGATATCTAATAACTCAATCTATACGAGAAAAAGCTGTTAATAATATTCCATATAATTTATTTTTCTGTTTCTGTCATAAATAAATTCAGTTTAGATTTATAAATGTAAATTGTTTTTTTTTCAACTCCTCAACTATACTAATCTTAATATAGATAAGTCAAATTGACATAAATAAGGTAATAAAATATATATAGTCCTATTGAAAACACTTTCTCTGACAAATTAGAATAAAAAAATTAAATACTTATGTTTACTTTCGATAAATTGTTACGTTAAGGACGTATGACACGTATTTATAAAAATTATATGATACAATATTATTTTCTTAGCGATTTATTGCTATTTTAACTTTCTTTTCTTCACTATAAATGTCCGACTTTACGACAATTTATTTCGAAATATATACGCAACTATTACTTTCATTACTTGCTATAAATGTTACTGTCACCAGAGAATTCTACGCAAAATAAAAAAAATAATAATCAAATTAAAATTAATAAATTGAAACATGCGCGACTGCAGACAACAACTATCGTTTTGCAGTCATTTAAAAAAAAGCCTTCACGCCCTTATGCGTAGGACTACGTGAGAGAAATTAAGTCAGGATAGGAAGTCTATTGTTGATTCCCGATTCGTAGAATTTAGAGCTGCGGTAAGTAACGAGATCGAAGTCACAGGCTCATTAAAAAACAACACACGTATATAACTACGATATAACATGAGATCCATTGTAACTTCTTTATCAACAATTTTTTTATGTTGTGATCGTAAAGCATTATTCCATTTCTTCATAACAATCTTACTAATATTATAAATGAGATGTTGTAGATGGATGGATGTTATTTGTAACTTAAACTGCTGAATGAATCTCTGTGTAATTTGACATAGAAGTAGGGCAAAGACTTAAAGAACATAAGCTACTTATTTGTCGAAACTTTATCTAGTAGATAACTCAAAATTGTAAGGGCTTGATGTTAATATTTAAAATTTGAGGTGTGATCAGTGCATTTTAAACTCAAACAACAATCCGTTACTAACAGTTCCATTGGCAATTTGTTATATGTATTCTGAGAGTATAAGAATGAATGTTGCGCTCGTGGAAACTCATTGTAACCCGTTCACAACCGTAATGTCATTTGATAGTCCGGTTTCATAACGTACGCGTTAAGCTTATAATTCTCTTGATAGATTGCACACGCACGTTGGAGGGGTCGTGTGAAATAGTTTTGTCACACATTAATATCGTATCGAGGCTTGTAATAAATATTCACTGGAGCGCAGTGGACTGGACACATATGTTACGCATATTATAATGCTTTGACGATGTCATTTGCCTATTGTTACAAAAGCATTAATACTTTATCCTCTAAGCTTTTGGCCGTGACTCCATTTGTAAGAAATTAAAAAAAAAACAAAAGTAAATAGCCAATTTCTTCTACCAGATAATGCTCACCATCTATGCCGATTCATCGAGATCCGTTCAGACTATACAAGAAAGCAATGAATATTATATTAAATTCTAATTTCGTAAACAAAGAGATACTGTTAAATGTCTGATAACACTTGTACATTTTTTAAAATCTTAATTTTTCCGAATCAGATGATTATTTTGTCGTAGAAAAACTTAAATTATTACACTTTCATGCTCCATATAATTGCTTTTTTACTCCATTTGTGGTCTGTCCCACATAATTGTTAATTATCTGATAACAATCGAACGTGTAAAATATGTGATGGCAATATCGGATTTTGTTTTTTTATCTGACAGTGACGTCATTTTTAAGCTATCTGAGCCTCTATCAGCCAATGGTAGGATAGGCCCTTATTATTGTAAATAAGTGTTCACATTTTTATAAACTTTGTAAATACTTACCTTGCACTTTTGCACTAATAAACGCATTCTTGTGTATACTTTGCTGCAAACCACACGCAGATCTTTAAGTAAAGCAGGTTAACTTTGGTTCCGATGCGAATTGAATTTAAATATACGTTCCGACAATTTCTGTATAAATTTGAAAACGTGAACATAAACAACACATGGCCTTGATTACGCGTGGAAAGAATACAGAAATACGCAAATATTTATAAGAAAGTAATCAGAGTTGGTAATGTCTTGTAAAATGAAATAAAGTCATACTAAGATAGAATAAATATTTTAAACATTCAAAATATTGTACAAAATTAAATTGAAAATGTTACTAATGTTATAAATGCGTAAATTTAGATGGATGGATGTTTGTTACTGTTACTACATATCTCCAGAACGGTAGAACATAGTCTGAAAGAACGCTATTAATGTTTTTTTTAACTCCACGTAAAAAGAGTCACGATCGATAGCTAGTATACGAATGAATTCATTAATTCAAGAAGGAGAAATAATAATTATTTATTCACTTTTTTGTTAAATTCGGATACGGAAATATCGGCATATTGAGGTTTAGGAAACACTCTTCCTTATCAAGTGTTTGTAATTGTATTGTGCAGGAAGTTTGATGTCTAACAATTATACGGGTTATATACCGTGATAACGCATCAACACTAACAGTCAGTCCTACTAAATTCTTGCAAATTGTCTGGTAACAATCTAACGTGTATCATATCTGATTTTGTTACCTTATCTGACAGTGACGTCATTAAGCTATCTGAACCTATCAGCCAATGGTGGGACAGGCCCTAAACAGTATGTAAGATTCTTACATTCATACTAAATATTTTTTTGTTTTTCTATTTCATTATAAACTGGCTTTCGCCCGCGACTCCGCGTGAAATTTAAAAAAGCATAAATGTTCTTCTAGGCTATACTCTACATTTACCAAATTTAAGCGACATCCGTTTAACAGTTTGGGCTACAAGCTAACATCCATCCATCTAAACTTAGTTATTAAGTTACGTATAGCGACATTTATTATTATTAAAACTTGTCTAGAAAATAGAACTAAGTTTAGCTAAACAAAGCTATAGTACAAATTGCCTTGTTAAAACAATGTCAACGTTCTAATTATACTAAAAACATTGGCACCTCGAGAAATTTCACTCAATTCGTTTTCACCAATTCCGCATACGAGAAACACGCGATACAACGAACATGAAATACGCTTAATTGAAATAAATCACAAAACAATATCACGCACTGTACATCGCTGTTTTGAAACAATTGTTTTAAATAAACCTAAGAAAACACGCCATGTACAAGGAAATAGAATTCAATTTTAATTAATTCAAGGCTATTCTCATTGTTCAAATGGTATGTTTTCGTTTTATTTACTACGAGGTGTTGCCCGCGACTTCGCGTGGTATTAGAAAACATACGAACTATATAAATAACAAAAAACTACGTATCCCTCGGGAACCGGACATTTCTCGGGGATGAACCTCATTCCATGTGTACTCCAGACTTTGTTTTATATCTATGCCAAATTTCAAAAGGATATGTTGAACCGTTGCAGAATGATCGAGTAAACATTAAAAAATTAAATTAATGAATACCACAGGAACCGTAACTATTCCCGGGTTAAAAAGTACCCTACGTGTTCTTCCAGACTATGCTCTAAACCTGTGCCAAATTACATGGAGATCCGTTCAGCCGTTTGGGCTACAAACGCTAACAAACATCCATCCATCCATCCATCCATCCATCTAAACTTTCGCATTTATAATATTAAAGTAAGAAGTAAGACTAGCAGTTCCCGTGCGGCTTGATCCGCATGAGATTATAAAAATTTCATTTTATTGTTCACATTTGTCAAATTATCAATTGCAAATGTCAAAATGACATGACATGATGACAAACCATGGCAACCTTGCTGTTGATGTTGGCTACAACTTATGGTCTCTTTCCCACATTAGGGTTTGTATACAAAATATTTACCCCTAAGTTTAACTGCGTGAAAAAATAAAGCCTAAAGCGTGACGTAAGTGTAGAGCTTTTTATTAAAAAAAGAATAATTCCAAAATTCTGTGATTGCTGACATCTTAGGCAACAAAGAAGTGTGTGTTTACGCTTTATTATAATAGTATAGAAAACAATTCTAAAATGCGTCGGTATTTATTCATTATTTGTATTATGTACTTCAACCAGCCAATACAATAAAAAAAAACAATGGCCAGTGTCAATCAATGCACATTAAATACAGACTATAAAAATTTAACAATGATTTAATAAGAACATTTTAATATAGTATTCTAAGAATTTAACAAATCGTTAGTCACAGAAAACAATTGAAATACGGACTTTCCTTTGATAATTAAAAAAAAAACAGCATAACGGAACAATATGAAAGATTCACATGAAAGTGATCGGTAGAATGGTTCATAATTATACTAGCATTGCCTTTTGTTTGTAATTCTCATTGCAAGACGACTATGGCATTTGACGTTTGATTCTTTTTGACTTTTGAACAACGGAATGTATGTCGTATAATGGTTATTTTAGACTATCCAGAAGTAAGTGAATAAATTATTCCAATTATAAATAATATGACACGTTCCCATAAATCATGACTAGTAATGACTAGTCATGACTGGTCATGATACGAAACTAGTAATTTATTAACGATAAATAATGCTTGCAACCTAAACTTTTACCTTCCCTATTTCATTCCATCATTTAGTAATTAATTTAGCACCAATTTAAGAATCAAGCTTAAAGTTAAAGTTAACGAATCATGTTATTTTAACTTACTATATATTCTCTATAAGTGTGAATTTATAAACAAGCAGTAGTGTTTATTCAAAGAGTCGTATACAATTTCTGGCTGAGATCGTCTGCGATACGGCGCGCCTGCGTGCGGTCCCCGACGTGCGGAATAAGTGGATATGATAACGTTTTAATGGCCGACTAGTTGACAACTGCTTAGAGATTTATGATATCTATCTATACTTGTTTTATTTAATTCAGGATAACTAGACGCTAGAACTTTGTATACAATAAAAAACTACTACACGAAATTTAGCCCTCACGTATCGACGCTTTTTACCGCTCGTTAAAAAGCGTCGAAATGAAATGCATTTCCATATATCGTTTCATAGGCAGCGTTTTTAAAACGCGGCGAGTTTTTACCGCGCTGGGTGCGTTTTGAGTGTTAAAAAAATGCCCGTGTAAACGAGACCTTATCACTGTTGTGTATATCTACGTGTAAATTAGATTAGAGAGAGAGAGAGAGATTAGATATGCACTGTTGTGTATTTGAATAAAATGCCAGATGTGAAAACAAAAGCAACTTCATATACAAGACGATAAAGATGTAACAATTAAGATATTAGAAACATGTTTTGACAATGTTCTTAGATAAAACTGGAAGCAAAAAGACGTATAGATAATATGATAGACAATAGAGATACCACAGACCGGGTTATTTCCGAGTAATAGTTTAATATGAGTGTCGTGGAATCTTCAACTTCGTTCATTTGTTATTTGCCTAGAAAAATGGTAGAATATATATATATATAGAATATGTCAGTGGTAGTGCCCGCTTTCACATCTTAGCACGAATGGGCCGGCACGCCCGGTGTAATACCACGACCACACAGAAGAC
>NW_013527137.1:6791876-6809929 GCF_000836215.1 Papilio polytes
ATGTCTATGGGCAGCGGTCGCTTCGCCATTTTGGCGATTTCAGGTGGCCGCTTGCTCGTTTGCCACCTTATATTATAAAAAAAATGCTTTATTACCTTTAGTGTTGGTAATAAAGCATCGATACAATTCTCTTGGGTATATCACAAACGAGCAGTAATCTCAATTGTTCGGTGACAGGTCGGTTGACATAACTTTGCGTAGCACACTACCTAGTAAATCACTTATAACTTTCGTAGAAATTAACTAAATATCTCAAAGGTAAAGCAAATGTATGAGATAATTCTGCAGTTAATTTAATGTTTTTATTATGCATTTATTTTGTTATCTATCTATATATAAAAAAAAAATTGGAGTGTCTGTTTGTAACATCAAAAAAAATTCCAGATCTCGAGAAGATTTTGTATTTGCGTTGATGATAACCAAAATCGCATTTAAAAAATTTCTATCTGTCTGTTCGCAAGCCGCGTTTGTTTCAGGTAATCTCCGAAACTGTTGGGACGACTTCGACGGGAATTTCACTGGAGGGTAGCTGACATGGATAGGCATATTATAGGTTACTCATTTTTTGATTCCGCGCTGTCAAATTGGCGTAACGGGTGGTCCTAATTTGCGCTAACGAAGTTTGCGGCCGACAGCTTGTTCTGGATAAATGTAATATATACACAAAGACGGAATGAATGTAAATGCATAAATAAAACATTAAAATAGCTATTTACATAACTATTATGCAATTAAAACTATCAAAACCATGTTAAATGATATTTATCACACCAACTTGTTTTAGAACGCGATGACATGTGAATTAATTCTTGCATTTAATTGACCCTCATTTGTTTAAAATAAATAATACCATTTGAATAAAGAGGAAATATTTATTATTAAAAAAACTACTGAATCGATTTCAGAAATTCTTGGCTATTAATGAACCATTTTTAATCGATATCCCAAAAGCAGAAAGTCAATTCCACAAACGGAGTCGCGAGTAAAACCTAGTTCATGTTATAAAAATAAAACAGTGCGAAATAAAGTATAATAAACATCAAATAGTACTACAAATTAATAAACAAACTAGTAGACATTTGTCCAAATTCAATATCAACTCAAAAGAATTATTCAACGCCGACAGAAAAACTTACAAACTAGATTATGCAGATCAATTCACTCTTATGCGTCGGTAATACACTCTATATTTGCTTAGCAAATGATTGTAGAAGTTGGTATCGCGGTCAATCACCTCTTTTAACGTTATGATAGCCTGGTAACGGAGTTGACTGGACAAAAAAAAAACTCATGTTTGAGGCGTAATCGTCACGGCTACCAACTATGCAATAAGAAATAGTTCACGTCTTACTACAAAGTACATTGCTATTAATAACTTAATGTAAACATTAAAAGAATTTTCTCGAAAACCCTTTTAAAATTACATCGCATTCGAAAAAAAAATTCTACGACGTCGTAATCCGCAGGTTAAAGGATAAACTTGGATCGCTTTGTACAAAATACTAGCTTTTGCCCGCGACTTGGTTCGCTTTATTATAGTAATATAAGGGGACAAACGAGCGGCGGGAATACCAAGTGACCAACGACGTCCATAGACATCCACAACACCAGAGGAACTTCAGATGCGTTGCCAGCTTCTGAGAAAATGCTGGGCTCGCTTCTTGATGAAACCTCATTCGGACTGGCTTAAAATAATAAAAAAAAAGTCTGAGTGCCACATCTGTGCCTTTAATTGAGATTCGTTAAGATGTTTTCGACATACGTAGTTACAAAGATATATCCATCCTTTCGCATTTATATTTTTAGTATGATTTTTGTCTCTTATTTCTTCAAAAAAAATAAACGTGACGACAACAGTCATGGATTCGGATATACACGTTACGTAAAAATGTTCTTTTATTACACAAAGTAATTCAGATTTAAAAACAACGCCATATGTAATTTTAACAATTACCGTAATTACATAGGTAACGAAAAACAACATTAGAAAGTGAACAATTTGGAGCACGTTTGAAAACAAACGAATAAAATGATAATTTGGTAACTAACGTTGATATACAGGTTGATAAATAAAGTAGAAATAAATGCTTTATTTATTAGATTAAGTTTGCAATTTTATAATTAAAATCTATGTTTTGTGTCACTTTGATAGGTTTGTTAAAATTGGATCAATATAAGAAAAAGTTTTATACGAAAAAAAAACATAACCGACTTTCAAAATAAATACACTAAAAACAAAATATTCTCAAAAAAACAATACACTAAAAAGTAACGAAATAAATCCTTGGATATATAAACCTCACTTATTGTAGCTGTTATGTCTATATTGTACAATTATTATTACTTTGATGTCGGTGTCAGCCGAGGTATGCAGTGATGTTTCTTAAGGCTTTCTACATTTTTGGCATAACAATTGACAATCGAACGCATAGTAAAGAATCTACCTTGACTTAGAATCTCCTTCTGGGAAGTCGATCAAGAATGAAAAAACCGTAGTAAAACAAGAGATTGTTACAAGGCGGATTGTTCTGTGGTCGTTTAAATTACTGGTTATATTTCCAACCGATAAATATATTTCGATCAGTACTTAGTTATATTATTACCGTACTTAGGTAAATTTATAAAATATATACTAAAGAGGATAACTTTCTATAACTTTCCATTCTCAGGAGTTAGGAGGTCTGCATGGTGAACATATAATTCTAACGACAAATCGATATTTACTGCAAATAATGTATGTTTTACGTCTCAAATGATTCCTAACCAATATTTTCTGTCTATGTACATAAATAATTTCAATGTTTGTTTTATCTTACATTTGCTCACTGTTTACTCTAATCATGAGTAGAAAGATTTTGCATTTATGAAATAACTAGCTTTCGCCCACGACTCCGTCCACGTGGAATTTAAAAATCAAAAACAATCCTCTACATCTATGCCAAGTTTCATCGAGTTCCGTTCAGCCTTTTAGGCTACAAACATCCGTCTTTTCAGATAATATTAGTAAGATATTAAAATTAAATTAGATAAAACATTTATTACTTCTAAATATAAAAAGTGTAAAAATATCAAATGTAGATTGTATTAACAATTCTTTGAATTTAACCTTTCAGTAATATTCCCATACAGTCGCTCACACAAGTGCTCACCAAAAATTTAAATTTAAATCAACTTTTAAAACATCGTTCCTCGATAACAATAGATTATTTAGACCTAGATAATGTAGTAAATCAATTCAAATTTTGCCTTCTATTACAAAATTAAATAAAACATCAGTAAAGTAAGAAGAATTTACATATAAGGTATTTAGTTTTCTTTTTCGTATCGGATTGTTCTCCGACAATGTAAACGTAAAAGCTTTTAGTTTTATAGTCACGCTAAGAGCATTCCTAGTTCCAACACAAGTATTGGATTCACTACCGAGTGGGAATGCGTGTGAACGTTTAATTTGCAATTTAACAGAGTACCTCGGCTTGGTAATAAAATAACTTAAGTAACTTTCAAAAGAATTAATTAAACTACGTAATAATTGAGTTGGCTGTTTACTCACTTCAACAATATGACTTTTCGTAAATAAACACCACGCCTTATACCTCTGTTGTCGACATATTTTTTTCTTTAATCATGTAAAAAAATTATCGTATTGTTGTGCCATCAGAATTTTAGCTAAAAGATCTCGATTGAATAAACATTTAATATAAGATGTAACAGAAGTACTTTTGATCGCGACGATACATTTAAAGAGGAAACACGCGGCCATCAGCCGTGTGATAGTTTGACAAAGCGCCATTGTTTGGTGTTTGGTGTTTAGTCTGCTAAACTTTACTGAGGTCATCGGTAGCTTGTATCATACCAGATTGTATTCAATGCTTATAATTAACAAAATATAAGTAGTTTTCTATCTATACTAATATAATAAAGCGTAAACACACACTACTTTGTGGCGTAGGATGTCAGCAACCACAGCATTTTTTTGAATAATTCCTTCTTTAATAAAAAGCCCTTAGCTTACGGCACGCTTTAGACTACATATTTTAAACTGAAGGGGTAAATAAATTGGAGAAAAACTTTTATGTGGGAAAGGGATAAATAAATTACAAGCTGCCAACAACAAGGAAGCAAGTTTGCATTTGTGCATTTGAATTTTGACAAATGTAAACAATAATATAAAGTTTTTATAATTTCATGCGGATGAAGCCGCACGGCAACAGCTAATGTATTTATATATCATATATGATATATATCTGTAGATGCAGATAGAAAATAAAAATTTTACAAGGGAGACATTTGCTTCTAAGTTTTATAAACTCGCGCGCATAGTGTCTGTCAAAAGTCATGTTTATAAAACAAATTAAGGTTAGGAATAAAAAAAATATTAAGCAAATTAATAAATTGGTCACTATTCAACATTACAATATACAGAGGCACTACAGTAATGCAACAAAAACGACTTTAATGTTGCGATGAAAAAAATACTATCAAACCATGAGGAGTTCCGTACAATACTTTATTTACCATACCTCTTAGGCAAGACGTGTTTATTTTTCAATGTTGATGCTCATTATGAACGACAATAGCAGTATTTTAAAAACAGTAAAGATGTAAATTCTCAAGGTCAGTTAAAGGGTGTTGTAGACGTATGCTCTAAGACGCTCCGAGACCAAGGTATGCTCTGAAATTACACGTAAAAACGACCTTCTCCCAAAATTTAAAACTTTAATCAGAGCAAGTAATACGAACAATAAATAATCTTACTAATATAAAAATGCAAAAGTTTAGATGGATGTTTGTTAGAGTTTGCCGCTTAAGCGGCTGAACGGATCTCAATTAGGCTTCGATGTAGAGTATAATCTGGAATAACACAAAGGCTACTTAATTTTTTTTTATAATTCAACTTAAACAGAATCGCAGACAGCTAGTATAAAAAAATAATAAAAAGGTTTTAACATTTATATTTTCAATAACGAACCCTATAACCAGAAATCTTGTTTTAATTTCTGACACGTATCTACTTAAGGCCGGAACGGTACATTTTGTTGGGTCAGTTATGTTGCTCTTAATGTGGGAATGACTGCCTACACCATTCCATTCTCGAACTTAACTCATTTATTACATCCGCTAGTTGAAGAAGTGTTGTTTATTGTAGGATTGTATATAACAATTGTAGAATATTTAATATCTTCGCAACGTAGGGCCGGCACTGTACAACACGACCATACAGAAGTCAGGCGTGAGGGGCGAGGGGTAACATTGGTAGAGCCCGCTTTAACATCTTCGCACGAATGGGCCGGCTCGTCCGGTGTTATACCACGATCACACAGAAGACAGGCCTGAAGTGGAAGCAATTCCGCGTTTCGCCTGATGAGTGTGGTGTCAGTGGCCCAATTTTAATTTCTTTTCCATTCCAGCCTTTTCATCAGAGGAAAGTATGGGAAGGAATACCGTATATTTTAACATTAGTATAGATAATGTCTTAAATGACGCCTAACTTCATAACGTACAATTTTATATGTACAGACCTCTTAATTATGAACTAAATTAACTTTGAAATTTAACAGTTATAACTAACAGTGCTAATTTCGAAACATCTTATCATATAACCGCATCAAATCATCGCATACATAACGGCATCCGATTACGTTACAGATTTAAACATTAACTAGAACAATAGGGCTATGTAGCCCAAGAAATTAATTTCCTACCCACTTGGAATTGAATATCCAACAGCATACTATCCTTATGCCAAGTGTAACAGAACGTATGTGTGTTGGTATTACAAATTGCATAGCGTTAAATAATATTTCAAGCAAGTGGGTAGGAAATATACATCCTCGTCTAGACATAGGAAGTGTCGATTCGTCGAAAGTTGAACAATGACGCCCCGTGTCGTTAGCATTCGGACAATGAACAATGACAGCTAAAAAATAATGCCTTGTTATCGAAACCAGTATCTGGAAATGAAATTATGTCAACAAGTTCGGTCTTGTTAGACATTCATTCGATATTTACACTTACGAGTAACACCTCTTTCATCAATAAGTACAGTCAACATATAATTTCCAAATCATCAGAGATTATCTTAATAAAAGTGTACTAAGAGCGGGCGCAAACCTTTGACTATCGAAAACTGCTGTGCGATTGCCGATTGTTTCACAGCCCTTTCAACTAACTTGCAGCAGTTTAGTTGCACAATTAAGAAATTATTTTAACCAGGCCGGAATCTTAGCAGTTGCTACCGAACTGGTGAAGGTCAAGTAGAAAGGGGACACACTGTTGATTCTGACTGCGTTTAGCGTCGCAGCTTTCTGAAATAAAGTTTATCACTAAGGCTTCTGAATTCCTAGTACCTAAGAAATGGAAGAGCTGAAATCCTTGTCTATACTAATATTATTAAGAGGAAAGATTTGTATTTTTGTATGTATTGAAATAACACAAAAACTACTGGGACGATTTCAAAATTCTTTCACCATTAAAAAATTATGTTATCAGTACATAGGCTATGTTTCATTGTTTTTTTTTTATAACATATGGTAGCAAACGAGCAAGCGGCTACCTGAATCTGCCAAAATGGCGAAGCGACCGCTGTCCATAGACATCCGCGATCGCAGATGCGTTGCCGACCCTTATCCGACGGAGGAGACGCACATGACGAGGATATTGCCCCTTCCTATGCATCTCCTCCACCGTCAAATTCACTTCCCCTTCCCATCCTCTCCTTATAAGAAAAGGGTGGTTAAGAGAAACGGACTTAAATTAGGCCTCCGGCACCATCCCATCGGACGAAACACGGAGTTGCTTCCAGTTCACGCGTGTCTTCTGTGTGGTCGTGGTATTACACCGGGCGTGCCGGCCCGGCAGTGCTAAGATGTTAAAGCGGGCACTACCACTGTAAAACTGTTTCAAATTGCAGGCGAAGTTCTAGCAACAGCTAGTTTCTTACAACCTTAGTTTAAAAGTTCACTTTACTTTTAGTTACATAAGTCATAGCGCAGTGGTTGAGACCATCCTAGATAATTACATTATCTTTGAAACTTTTTCATTAAGGCGCAGTTCTCGTGACAATTTGCGTTTTGTGGGGGGAAGAAGTAGGCGCGCGCATACAATGAGCGGGGGGCACCGCACCAATAGATATAGTATTAGTAACCTTTTATAGTACCTTAACATCTGAAGCATTTGCAACTATCATTATTATTTTACATAATACAAGTTTGTACAATGCAAAAAGTAACTGATAGATGTAATCATTAGAGAATACTTGAGTTACTCTCACTAGATGTTGCTAACAATAGTATGAAGTGAAAAACATTCCAAGAAATCTAAATAAAAAGCCCGCAACGTATACGTTGAAAATAATCAAGATCAATTATGAAATGCAATTGTACTTGGTATTTCTTCTTCAGCATGCCAACAAAGTAAAAGACGTAAGAATTCGCGGAAACTCTAGGAAACAAACTATAATTAGTAAAGCATTTTACCCATTTTTAGTCCAATGTTAGAAGGTAAAACTTCACAGTGGATATACAATATAGACTAGATTTCAATAAGAAACTCTAGATGGATGGATGTTTGAAGGTATTTTTAAAACAGCTTAATAGATCTCGAAGAAATTTGGCACAGATGTAATATAGTCGTAAAGAATTTAGGCCACTTACTAAGTTTTTATTAAATCCGAGCAGACGGTGACATCGGCTGATACTAGTATGTTATGTTTTTGATTTAAAGATGCATTTACCAAATGTCATTTAAAAATAATCAGCTCTCAACTACAAGCTAAAGCATATCTTTTTTATAATCATCATCATCAAGAAGGAACGCGTTAAAATGTTTCTATCTAATATTATGAATGCGAAAGTTTGTATGAATAGAAGTTACTACATACGAGTATGTCCAGAACGACTCAATGGATCTATCTACATTTATGACAAATACGCTTTATATAATATAAGGTGGCAAACGAGCAAGTGGCCACCTGAATCCACCGAAATGGAAAGCGACCGCTGCCCATAAACATCCGCAATTGCAGATGTGTTGCCTTCCCCTAACTGACGGAGAAGGAGACGCACATAAAGAGGAAATTTCCCTATTCGTCTCCTCCGCAGCCAAATCTTTCCTCTAAGAAAAGGGTGGAAAGGGAAAGGGACTAAAATTAGGCCTCCGTCCACCACATTCATCAGACTGTACGCGGAATTGCTTTCAATTCACGCCTGTTTTCTGTGTGGTCGTGGTATTACTGGGGGCGAGCAGGCCCATTCGTGCGAAGATGTTAAAGCGGGCTCTACCACTGCTGAAATTTGGCATACATGTAGAGCATTGTCTGGAAGAAGACATAAGTTAAATAACCTTTTTTTTTTAATTCCGCGCATTCCGCACACCAGCTAGTACTCTATTAAACAGTTACAAGAATAGAATTTTTATTAACACATTAAGATACAGTTTTATTTCGCACTCAGAGTAACATCCCGTGTTGGATAAAGATGTCAGAGTGGCTGTACGGTCCGCAGATAAACTAAAATGGAATACATAAACATTTTAATAAATAAAAAAAACTAGCAATTGCTTGAGACTTACAGCCGGATGATATTTGCATTAAACATTTTTTTTTCTTATATCTGTGGAATTTCGCGTAGATAACGGGATTTCACTCAATACATAAACTTACTTTATTACCATAGTAAGTCATTTGTTTTATAGTTAAATCTTTCTGTTAATTTAAACTTTTGATAAACAAAAACATTCGAAATTCAAACTTTAACTTCTAACTTATTGCTTCGTAATAAATTAATCAAGCAAATTATAATACCATTGAAAAATAATTAAGCATGTACTTAGTATTTCGTTCTGACATTCCAAGACATACTCGCAAATTAGTGTTGTTCATTTCAGTCAACATTAAAAAAATATAATTGATTTATTACTTTAGATAAAGATTGAATACACGAAAATACTGAATAAAAAATACTTATGGATTGCACGTTAATTTGCAAGCAATTTGCAAGTCATTGTCGACTGGCTATTTAATAAGAACGGAAATACGTTATTAGTGTAGTATCTACTTTGTCTGCAGAGAGCTGATTTGTAAGAAATTGATGCGCTTTCTAGAGTGAACGTAATAATTTTTACCATCTTTTCGATCAGGTGTCATACAAATCTATTTATGTGAGTCAAATCAATAAGTATAAAATCATATTAAAGCTTTTAAACATATATATGATTTTTCTTAGTTTTATGTTTTGTAACTTTTGTGCAAATAGAACAAATAAATAAGTGAAAGTATGTGAAAATAGAGTTTCAAAGAGAAAAAAAAATCAGACAAGCCTGGGCTTTTAATATAATTTATATTTTGTTCTTTAGCCTATTAATGCCATTCAATTTTAGTCCTATTATTTTTCATTTACAGATAAATTATTTAATAATTCCTGTTGATTACAGTAATAGCAATTTCATTTATGATTATGAAAGAATTTTTAATTTTAATTTTTTTATGAAACTCGATATGTCGATAATTGACGTTCCCATCCCTATTTATAATTCCATACGCTCCTTATCCATCTATACTGTGCAGGAATTCAATGAATTCTCATTTAGTGCCTTAAGATCTTACCGACATCTATTTTAATTAGCAAATAGTGAATTTAATTAGTTGCATGTGGACTCCTGACTATGCCTGTAACCTCAATTGACATATTTAAGTTGCACTAAATAAATAATCTTTAAATACACATTTATTTTAACCCTATTCTTCTATTTTTAACAAGTTATTAGCAAGCCTGGACAAAAATTTACAAATTTAATTTACAATTTATTCGGTCGGTTTACGTTCTTTGCTAGCGAGACTAACCATTAAACCTGTATTCTATTGTTTATATAATATTATTACAATTATTTAAGTGGAGGTACCTTTCTTTCTCCCTTAATTTTGAATCCGGACTTTTGTAACACTAATACATTACACCAATATTTGTTTTTTGAATTCCATCCAATAGTGGGGTTCGCTTTCTACTGAAGACTTGTATGTAAACCAGTGCCAACAGTTATCGCACGTAACTGTACCAATATGGGTAAGCACATTGTCTCGCCAATGTGACTTGGGCTTTTTGTCACAAGAACCAGTTTGTTAGCATTGTAAGGAATTTTCAAACTTATGCCTTGAGTGTAAGGTTCAAGATGTGAATATAAGTAACGGTGAACAAGGTACACTGTCTTCCGTTATATTGAAGAGCATGTTATTAAAGTGAAGAAGAAAAAAAATCCAGTTAAAAAAATATTTAAAGAATACTATATTTTGTTTCTGAAACGTGCCATTTTAATTATTAATCATAATTTAATTCCTGACGTCAATATCTAATCATTCCAATATGGGACGCGATGGGAACGCAAAACGAATCCTTGGTATGGCGGAATTGGACACTCAACTAACCTCTAATAAATGGTCCTCAGGGCAAGAGGAACAGCTTGCGACCATTTGTCTCATACCTTGCAGTTAAGTCAAATGCGTGGATACTTCGGCCCCCTGCGTGTTAGATATATGATATTTGTCTGATCCCATGTTGAGATAGGTAATCGAATTCATGTGTGTCATTTCTGGTGTATGGATTATGTCGGAAAATAAATATTCATACCTTACTTAGATGACCGGCTTGGGCCATAATACTACAGAAAAATGTCTATCAGACATGCCTATTAGAAAAATGACTTCCTCGGCTTTCTTCTCTATTGAGAAGGCTTTGTAAATTCCTTTAATTGAGATTGTTAATTAAAATTTTGGGCTGCAAGCCTGGCCACACAAATCCATCATTATCTCGCCGCCCTTATTTTACTCACGTAGAGTCCGCACAGCAGGATTTCGTAGTCCAGTCTTTCTTCCTTCATCTCAGTCATCACTCCCTTCTTATCTTGTCACGTCTTAGCTATCAATCTATATCTTTCTAGACTTACTTCAACGGAGAGACAAAACACGTTTTTTTTTTAATAAATCACTAATTGGAATAGTACTTTGCTTTTTTACCTTTTTTCTATTCCATTATTTTGGAACTAGAAAAAATGTGAATTTAACTATATTTCGACAGATGTGTGATAATCTAAACCTGCATGCTTTTTTTCAACTTTGTTATTGTCCACAAGATAATAAAAGAATTTCAACTAGTCAGTGCACTTCAGTCGTTGAAGTTTCCAGATAATCTTTCTTACAAATCATCTACAAGCACTTATCTTGCACGTTTATATTTTACTTACGAAGTTCAGTCTAGTTTTCTAGTTTTACTTTCACCATAGTCGGGTTATGTCCGAGGATGTCGTTATAAACCTGCTTGGTAAAGATGACTCGTTGATTAATGTTTCTATGAAGTAAGTACGACAGATAGGAAATTGTTATTGTCGTTGTAAACTTACCAGATAATGTTGCTTCTTACAAATTGGTACAAGTTGGTTCTTGGTAATAAATTTACCAAGGTTTTTGTTGCTTTTTTAAAAATAGTAGGGTTTATTGACTACTGTTTTTATAATATTGGACAGATACGAATCTAGACAGACAGATTATGTTATAAGATCACACTTCAGATTTATAAAACGTTTAGATTACAAATCTCCATGTATAAATTAAAAAAAATGGTCATTGATTCCAGCTTCAATTATTTTTATAACCAACGCAGTGCAAGCGAAAAAACGGAAAATATATTTTCAGATCTAAAGATGACCGTAAAGTTCTCATTAGTGCGGGCGGAATGCAAAGAGGCTTAGCAGCTAGCATTCCGAAGGCTTGTCGTATTCATGACGTATCAAACATTATAAGGTTGTTGTTTACACTGAACAATTTTATGATTTCCTGATAATATCCCTTAAGATGAACGACACTTTATCTATTCTATAAGAAAAAAAAGAACCCAGGTTTTGTGTACAAACCTTACTAGCTTTCGCCCACGACTCCGTTTGCGCAAAATTAAAAAAAAAAAGCAAACATAAGTTGCCTATGTTTTCTTCCATCTTCCACGTCTATACCAATTTTTACCGAAATTCGTTCAGCCGTTTAAACAACAAACATCCTTCTAAACTTTCGCATTTATACTATAAGTGTGATTATCTTCCTATTTCACAATCCTAGATATATTTTGCTCCTCGGATATGTTTCTATTTAAAACATTGTCATAAACGAGACCGGATATGAGACGTCGCACGATCGCATCCTAGCGACCGGTTGCAAACGAGCCTACATTTTATCCCGCATGTTATGGACACAATATCCCGTTCTGATCTCAAATGCTCCCATAAAATGGCGCTTATCGAAACACACATCTTAATAGAAGCAATATATAAAGAATGATTATTTAAAATTTCACTATAACACAAAATTAATTATTTCTGCACCATATCTATACTTACCTTAATGGCAAACTTATTGGTAAACGGTAATCAAAATGACTTTAGAAGTATCAACTTGCCCTGGTCCCTACGGAGGGTCGGCACAATACGTGCTATTCTTCCATACATACCACTTCACTTCTTAGGATTAGGTTTTTTATTTTCTCATTAAAAAACCCAATGTTTCGCTTACAATGAGAAAAACTTAAATGTAAACCTTCACTTCTTTCTTAAGCATATCCTCTTTCACACAATCCATTCATACTTTCTTCGGTCCTATGTTTTAGTTAATACGACTTTTCAGAAATAAAGGTTCCGTAGTGTAAATGTTTTGTCTAAACATTTTTTTTTATAAGTTTAAAGCATTCGAGATTTCCAAAAGACGTACCATAATAGCTGGGCTATTTCAAGATATAAGCCTCATCAAATAATGCAATTATATAAATATTTCTTAGTTTCAGTTCCCATCTTTAAGTTCGCAGTTCGAAGTACCAGTTCCCAGTTCCAGCTGGTATTAAAACTAAACGTTACCGGTGTTACGGAACGCGTAATACCCATCATTGGTGGCTACATTCGCAAATTATTCTGATCACAAAGCTAGTAGCCGACCACCACGGTATCCTATAGCTCATAACGCCGCTAGGTAGCAATTTTATGATGATATTAACACTCACCTTAGCATTGGTACACAATGTGGAGCGGCAACCGGTTGCACTGGTGATTCTCAAACTATTATTCTTAATTGAAATTGAATTGCAACTAGTTGTCGCCACTGACTCCGTCCGCGTACAATTACAATTACTAGTGGAAGCAATTCCGCGTTTCGTCTGATGAGTGTCGTGATGGAGGCCTAATTTTGGTCCCTTTCCCTTTCCATTCTTCTTAAGAGGAAAGGATGGGAATAAAAAGTAGATAAAAATAAAAAGTGGATTCAGGTGGCCGCTTGCTCGTCTGCCAACTTATAATATAAAAAAAATAATAAACTTAATTTTTAGTCCATGTGTTCTCATTAATTGTATTCTAAATCTGTGCAAAATTTTAGTCAGATCTGTTTTGCGGTTCCGGCGATATTTGGTAACAAACATACGCGCATCCATCCATCTAAATCTTTAGCATTTATAAGATGTTACATTTATTTAAGAAGCGGTAAGATTGGTTTAAGATTTAGGTAGTTGTAAAATTCTTTTCCTAGTATGCATTTCTTTTGAAAAAAATATTATTTTTTACGTTTTAAATAATGTTTAATTCACTATTCAATCGACCTTACAAACTCTTCTACTAAAATAAAAGAACGCGACAGTTTGAGTACCTTCTTCATAGATGAGTTCACGTGATAATGGGCGTAATCTAGTTGCAAAGCACTCAGGGTATGGGAAAAGGTAATCTTGCCATTAAGTGCACTTAATTTTTTCTTAGTTTGCTTTGCACTGCGATGTACAAGTTGTCTTGTCTATTATGTTCTAACTAGTATGTTTTAAAAACTTTAATAAATTAGTTGGCCTGTAACTAGACTTTATTACAAATTATTACAAAAAGCTTCGCAAGTTCAAGTTATCAAAACCCTTGAATTTTATGGTCGAATGCTTTTTATATATTTTTATTTGCAAAACAAATAAGCAAACAAAGAGAATCATTTAATTTATGACGAAATAAAAAATTATATTCTTATGCTTTCAGTTCATTGTTTTGAACAATAAGTGACTGCATTCCACAGACATAATGTACGTGAGTAATTGTGCCGACAGGGTCCTTGATCTTTACGCGACACTAGTGTAGGGGGACGTCAATTTACATTGTTTGTGGAATAATCCTTATATAGCTTTTGCCTGTGACAACGCCCACGTGGAATTAAAAAAACTTAGTAAGTAGCCTATAAAGTTTTTCAGCAGATCCTAGATGGTTTAGGCTACAAAATAAAACAGACATTCATCCATCCAAACTTTATAATATTAAGTAAGAAGTAAGATTTTCAAATTGTACTTTTACATGTCCTGTTTTAATCCTCTTTTAACCATAGACTAAAACAAAAATATGTCGTCTCCTAAATATTTCATAATATTAAATTTAGAGAATTAACAAGGATGTAGGCCATGTATTACGAAAATATTTTATACATTAAATAAATTTCGTTACACTTACTAATATTATAAATGCGAAAGTTTAGATGTATGGATGTTTGTTAGAGTTTGTAGCCTAAACGGCTGAACGGATCTCGATGTAATTTGGTATAGACGTAGAGTGTCTGGAAGAACACATAGGCTATTTAGTTCTTTATTAATTCCACGCGAACGGAGTCGCGGGGGAAAGCTAGTAAATAAATAATTGAATTCCCATATTACAAGAAATTTATGGTCAACATTAGTGATGTGCAATAGTTCCATCGATAATTTACGACAGTATTATACCTTGTCAACATTACACATTTAAATTGCTGACATGATATGTTTTGCTAGTACTTAGTACATATAGTAAACTGTTAAATACATACATACAAATTTAGTTAGCGTACTAAACTTGTCAGTTAAATTGGATTTAATTATAAGCACCTTCGATTATAATTAAAATCGAAGAAACATGGCCTTTATATTCGTATATTTAAAATCATTCTCTTTGGTTATAATGTCATCTATACTGATATAATAAAGCGTAAACACACACTTCTTTGTTGCCTAAGATGTCAGCAATCACAGCATGTTTTTGAATAAGTCGTTTTTTAATATAAAGCCCTACACTTACGTCACGCTTTAGGCTATATATTTTCACGCCGTTAAACTTAGGGGTAAATGTTTTAGATGAAAACACTAATGTGGGAAAGAGACCATAAGTTGCAGCCAACATCAAGGAAGCAAGGTTGCCATGGTTTGATATCATGTCATGTCATTTTGACATTTGCAATTGATAATTTCACAAATGTGAACAATGAAACGGGATATTTATAATTCTACGCGGATGAAGCCGCATGAGAACAGCTAGTGAGTTTATATATTGCAATTCTACCAAATGTATATTTAATTTCAAAGATTTCGCGAAATGCAATTTAGTTAAAGACACATCACACAGATATTATGTCCACAGAATAACACAGACTATAAATTTACACGACGAAACATGTGTCATAATGATCATAAAAAATCCTTTAAATTCAGTGAATTATAAGTCAATGTAAAAAGGAGCAAATGCAAATGACGTATTTTATCATCACGACGACTTTTTCTGCACATGTCTAAATAATCGACGTTAAATTAGGTACTTCTGTCGCCAACGTCCATACCACGTTGAAAACACCGGTTCTCGTCCGATCACCGAAGTTAAGCATCGTTGGGCGCGGTCAGTACTTGGATGGGTGACCGCCTGGGAACACCGCGTGATGTTGGCTTTTTGTTATTTTTTTTTTACTTTTAAATTAAATTCAATGAAAAACATTTTTTTTAACTGGAAACAATAATATTACTAATTGAATGTGTAACTTTATTTACAAATGTCCGTATACTAGAAATAGTTTCATGTTTTTAAATTTAAACAAACTAGCTGTTCCCGTGCGAATTCATCCGCATAAAATTATGAAAACTTTATTTTATTGTTTACGTGCAAATTATCAAATGCAAATGACATGACATGATGACAAACTATGGCAACCTTGCTTCCATGATGTTGGCAGCAACTTATGGTCTCTTTCTCATATTAGGGTTTTTATCCAAAATATTTACCCCCTAAGTTTAATAGCTTGAAAATATATAGCCTAAAGCGTGAGGTAAGTGTAGTGATTTTTATTTAAGAAAAGAATTATTCAATAATATGCTGTAATTGCTGACATCTTAGGCAACAAAGAAGTGTGTGTTTACGCTTTATTATAATAGTATAGATAGCTACTATACGAACATATAACCTTCTCTCTTTAAATTTTATCTGCACAGAATAAAATCATGGTATCATTAACCGAATATAATTACATTTAAAACACTAGTTTCAAACAAAAGTTCTCACGTTGGCCGAGAAGAATCGTTTTCATACTTTCAATTTTGATGAAATAATTCATTTAAGTTCGTAATGATGAAAACGTGACCAATCAATTAATTACATAACTGATCATAATTAGTACTTAACTGTAGTATATACTAAAATTATAAAAAAGAAAGATTTGTATTTGTGTATTTTTGTACGTATTAAAACACTCAAAGACTACTCGGCCGATTTCAAAAATTCTTTCAACATTAAAAAGCTACATTTTCAATGAGTAATATAGGCATGCATACAAAGTCGCGAGCAACAGCTAGTAAGTAATTTTTACGAGGTAAAATAAAAATAGAACTTTTGAAGACAAAGACCTATATCTTGGTAACATTATAATACTAAGAATAAATAAATAAAAAGAATTATTATTCACAGATTCACTAAAACATTTTTGTGTAAATTCTTGTCTTACAGTTATATTGCCGTTTCCAGAAATCTATAACTCATTGGTCTACCGTAATGGTTACATTACGCGTAATGTACGCTTAGATTAGCGTTATGTTGATAATAATTCAAATATAGAGGGTGTACAGACATCTAATGTGTTTATTAGCTCCTGCTTGCGAGTTAGAGTAAAAGTGTAAACTAGTCGGAAATACTAAAGAGAGAAGGCAACTTGTAGATTGTGTGTATGATTCCGGCGTTACTTTGGAATTTTTCAAATTTTTGAAATACAAATGTTTTTGTCAATAAATATTACCGCTAATATACAATGACAAAATATTATTTTAAAAATTCCCAATTAGTTTATGGTTTTGAGTTATAGCCAACATAAGTTAACAACATATAAGTTAACTCTTGAAAGGTATAGAAATTCCCGAATTTCGAAAATGTAGAAAATAAAATGACTTTGTAAATGTACCCTATTGTTGATAGCACCATTCGTAATTCCATAATTTATTGTACAATTGGATAAAAACTACAGTTTAAATCTAGTCATTAAACGACATTTCTTATTGGAAATGTTCGAATCTTTGTATTTACTTTTCCCTCATCATAATCACTCAAATGACTAGAAAACATTCAAACATAGACAAACACAAGGAAAGCCGTGACGACACATAAAACACAACTTATTACGCCGACCTAACAGCACTTGTAATCGAGTTACGGGACTTGTGGCACAGCAAGACGAATGCTTACTCGAAGACCTCGATCGAGTGGATGCAAGTTCGATTCCCAACATGGTGATTTTTTTTTCATTATAATGCAATTACAAATTTCTTTTACAAAAACTGCTGTAAAGTCAATATTGAGAGATCTGTGCATCCAGAGATTGTTTTTGTGGACATAAAAAAATAAAATTTTCTCAAAAAAACAATTCACTAAAAGTAACGAAACAATACCTTGAAAATAGTAAACTTCCCTTATTTGTAGCTGTTATGTCTAAATTTTACAATTATTATTACTTTGAAGTCGGTTTCAGTCAATGTAGATTCATTATTTAAACATTACAATACTTTCAATTGTCAATTGTTATGGTAAATATGTAGAAAGCCTTAAGTAGAAATATCACTGCATATCTCGGCTGACACCGACATCAAAATAACAATAATTGTACAATATAGACATAACAGCTACAATAAGGGATCGGATGTCCATGAAATTAGGCACAGGTTTAGAGCATAGTCTGGAAGAACACATAGGCTACTTTTTATCCCGGGAATAGTTACGGTTCCCGTGGGATT
>NW_013527137.1:6811965-6826659 GCF_000836215.1 Papilio polytes
TAAAAATTGTTTCACTAATAAATAGCTACATTATTACTAACATGGGCTATATTTATTAAAAATATATTTCGCACGGACATAGACGCGAGCAACAGCTAGTGTTCTATAAATTTTAATATAAAATTGAGGCAAAATAAAGCCAGCTGTACATCTATAAACGCATCTCTTGTTTCCGTTTTTAGGAAATGAAAGCGCTTGAACATCACTTATTAAACGATTCCAGTAAAAGACACTTGTAATATTGAGCAAAACGAGGTTCATTTACTTCGCACGCTCCTGTTCTACATTTCTGTTTTTGACCTACTGTCTTTCAAGACTCAACTTCCTAATAGCAACTTTGTGCAAGTGTCCCTACCGAGGAAAACACGGCCTAATTACTTTAAAACTAATTTACAAACAATTATGTGTTTAACCAGAAAAATATTACAGGGAAAAAAGTAAAAATCGTAGTTTTTCAATGAAAAATAATGGTCGTTTTCTTTTATTTTAGTGAACTGACGCTGCTGGAAGGCATGGCCAACTGCGGGGGATGGAGCGAGGAACCAGTATCAAAGGTAACGACAAAATGTTTCGACTTATAAGTTATGTTACTTATTTCTTACTGCTTAAAGACATTTACAAGATGCACTTTCGTTGCAAATTGACGCATTAATTGTTTTGTATAGTGTAAAAGCTGATCTTAGCTGTCAGTTTCCACCGCCAAAGCTATTCTACAACAACGTATTCTCATATTTCTCATTCTATTTGCAAAAAGTGAGACAAAATACGTAACGTATCGTTCGTTAATCTTTGAGTATCATACAATGACGTCATCAAATCGGAAATAACACATAATTTAATAGAACAATTTAAAGTAGCGTGTTGTAACGTAATACTGTCTCTTAAGACCTCGCAACAAAATCGAGAGCGTGCGACCGATTAATTAAGATCGTTGTACTGTTTCGTCAAAAATCCGACACAGATTGCGTAAAATTACACGGCATATTAAATAGAAAATGTAAAAGTAACCTTTAGGTATGTGTGATATAACCTTTAAAGTTTGCAGATGCCCTTAGTATCTCATCATTATATGTAAGGATCAACATACACGAACTGCTTTAAACTGATAAACACTGCCGTGACAATCTTACTGGAAAAAATACGAAAGTTTAGATGGATGGATGTTTGTAGCCTAGACGATTGAACCGATCTTTTTAAAATTTGGTATAAACGTTGAGGATAGCCTGGAAGAACACATAGGGTACGTTTTTTCTTAATGCCGACAGAGTTGCAGGTGTAAGGTAGTTCATACATGTTTGACTTTCATTTGCTTTGATAAAAACGATGCAATATGTATTAATTCAGTCTAAATCTACTGTATAGATCGACAAGGTTATTTGACCCGGTGAGCGTAATTCAAACTAAATTATACCAGCTCAGCAACGGCACCCTGTTAAAATTGTCATTAAATCATTGTTGTACGGTAGTTAGTTTGTCAGATTGTCTTTAATGTAATTTTTTTTATTTAATGAGGGCTTACACTGAAACAAAAGCGAAAGCAATGTTTCAGCGACCCAACTATCCTTATGACTATACAAAACTTTCTAACTTCTCTATAGAATATTTTTAAACAACCTCCAATTAGGATGATTTCCATTCGTCTGTATATTTTATTCATACTGTTTTACATTCTAATTCATTTTCAAGTACAAGTGTTGATTAAAAATGTTTATTATAGTGTACATTGTTAACAACAACCCGTAACACTGAACGTGTGGGAAATTCGCATCAATTTCAGACAGACAATCGAGTACACGATCATTATCATCCCTGTATACGAGTATATACAATCAAATTTAATTTTGACATCGAGGGTAAATTTTAATTTAACTTCCAGAAGTTTTTATTGTAAGAGACCTTTGCCACCAACTATACATCTATACTAATATTATAAAGAGGTAAAGTTTTGTATTTTAAAATTCTTGTATATTATAAAATAACTCAAGGACTATTGGGCCGATTTCAAAAATTCTTTCACCATTAAAAAGCTACGTTGTCGTTGAGTAACAGGCTGTATTTTTAAATTTTACGTGAATGAAGTCGCCAGCAACAGCTAGTAATGTCGACAATTTGCACGGTTTAGTAATTTCCCTTCGCGTTTGTAATATCCACTTGCACTTTTATAAGATTTTCTCAAGTACAAACATTGAAATTGAAATACGAAAACATCCTACTTCTTGAATGCGAAAGCTGGATGGATGGATGTTTGTTAGAGTTTGTAGCCTAAACTGCTGAACAGATATCGATGAGATTTGGCGTAGATGTAGATAATAGTCTGGAAGAATACATAGGCTACTTACTTTTGTGTTTTTTCATTCCACGCGGATGTCGTTACGGGGGAAAGCTAGTTTTAAATAAAAGTTCAATACAAAAAAATGAATATCAGATTGAATTAAGTGATAGTTTGTTCATTATAGAAGCTTTAGCTACTGTTTCAATTACACTATTATTATCATAAAACAGTAAAACCACTGGTTTTACACAACCCGTTACGTAACAAACTGGTTGTGTATAAACACGTATTAATTTCTAACCATGCGTTAAACCATCACAGTTGTAATAACACTCTTTGAAATACACGACTTATCATGGGTTGCTGAACTTTCCATTTATTTTATCACTAGCTGTTCCCGTGCGACATCCGCATGAAATTATGAAAATCATGTTTTATTGTTTACATGTGTCAAATTATCAATTGCAAATGTCAAAATGACATGACATGATACAAACCGTGGCCACCTTGCTTCCTTTATGTTGGCAACTTGTAGCTTACGGTCCCTTCACACAGTAAGGTTTTTTTCTAATTTATTTATCCCCGAAGTTTAGAAGCGTAAAAATATATAGCCTCAAGCGTGTCGTAAGTGTAGGGTTTTTTTTTAATTAATAGTAAGTAATTTATTTAATACTAGCTGTTGCCCGCGACTCCGTCCGCGTGGAATTAAAAAAAAAAGTGGGTAGCCTATGTGTTCTTCTAGACTGTCCTCTACATCTAGACCAAATTTCATCGAAATCCGTTCAGCCGTTTAGGCTACAAACTCTAACAAACATCCATCTATCTATCCATCCGTCCATCTAAACTTTCGCATTTATAATATTAGTATGATATGTTAATTGTTAATAAAAAGAAATATTGTAACTGTAGATGATAATCAAATTTCTCTTTAGCACAATAATAGTGTAACTCCAAACTATTATACCAGTCTCGCAGATCAGTAATGCAGAGCAGTGTGCTGTAGTTTTAAGGCGCAGACTATTTTGGTAGAGTTCGTTCAAACAATAGGAGTACTGCGTTGTCTACTGCTTTGCGTACTGTCCTCGTGTGAAATTAGCATTAGTTCTTTGGCGGGAATCATCATCTGTTACATCAAGTTGTTGATAACATCTTGAAGCGAAAATACAATAGGTGTTATTGCTGATGTACACAAAAAAGTAAACTTCTACGCGCTTTTGATAGGGCCAGTATAAAGTATAAGCGGAAGCGATTTACAAATATACGATCTTACTAATATTATAAAATCGAAAGTTTATATGGACGGATGTTTGTTAGAGTTTGTAGCCTAAACTGTTGAACGGATCTCGATGAAATTTTACACAAGTGTAAAGGATACTTAATTTCACGCGGACGGAGTCGCGGCCAAAAGCTAGTTTTATATAAACATGGGTTGCCAGTACTTGAATGCTTATACGAATATTGTCAATCTTATGTCTTTGTCGAGATAGAAATTAAAAAATTATCTCCACTTGTCATTATGGTGGACTAACGATCGAATACTTAAACAAATCTTAGACGCTAACAATCTAACAGACGTTATAATGTTAATGTAATTAAGTGTAGCCGAGCCTTAACATTTAACACGCTATTACCTATTGTAATAATGGTCTACGCGCGGACCCCGGGTTGGGAACCACGCGCAGATACAAAAAATGTTCAAATACCGGGTAACCGTCACAGAACAGCAAGCGGTTACCTGCTAAATTAGGCCGTCACTATCCGCAAGCAACCTAATTTAACTACACTACTTTGCATTCTGAGTAAAATTAGTCACAAGACAGCAAGCTAATATATTCAGAATCGCGTTGTAGGATCTAAAGTGGAGAAGACAGTAACTGATTTCCCTTTACTTCTCTCATTTGCGTAATGTACATGAAATGACTTAACATAAGGCGCATGCAATACCACATCGCGTTTTAAAATACAGGTGGCGCCATCTATTTTTGTACGTAGAACAACTGGTTGCAGGAAATGTTTGTTACACTATTACATATTACTTGCACGCGCTCATCTTAGATTAAACTACCTCACAACTGTTTAGTCGCGCTTTGATTCCTATGAGCTTCTATGGAGGTGCACTACTCGATTATTACTTGTGCAACTAAACAATTGAATTGGCCGCGAAACAATCGACTATCGCACGACCGTTGTGGGTTACTTTAGTCAAAATTCGTTTCATTATTTGGACGAGCTTAGTTATTGCCACTGATTGAGGTTCTAACACCAATGTTGGGAAGTTTATTGTTTACAATACTTGTTTCGGCAGTCGGAACTTAAGGCCACACATGTAAGGGAACAGCAAACGCTACGGTCTGTCGCACTTAATTATAGATGCGAGGGAGCATTCACCTCGTAAAAAATCTTTTGCTTTCTTCATTTTGTGTTTAATTGCAATCTTGTTAAATGATATGTTATAAGTTCTTTGTAATATACGCAATAATTATATCCATACTAGCTTTCGCTCGCAACTCCATTCGCGTGGAATTTAAAAAAAATTGAGTAGCCTATTTGTTCTTCCAGAATTTCCTATCCATCTATGCCAAATTTCATCTAGATCCGTTCTTCCGTTATGCTACAAACTTTAACAAACATCCATCCATCTAAACTTTCTCATTTATGATATTAGTATGATATCCTTAGTCTCCTAATTAAAATTTCTTAAAAATGACTAGTTTAATTTTTAAAGAAATCTCATTAACAGTGTTGTCATTATAATTAAAACGTTTAAAACCACGTTTCTAATTTAAATTAAAATTTCATGCTTCACTGATTTTAATACACAAAATACTATTGTCTAACATTTCACTTATTTCCCATACTAAAAACCAACTTTAACTTAAAAATGAATGATGTTCAAACTTTCTATAATTTCTAGTGTAACTAAAAGTCATCGTAATGAATATTTTAATAGCTGTTCCCGTGCGGCTTCATCCGCATGATGCCGCATTTCACGCATGACAAACTATTCACCCCCTAAATAAAACAACGCGAAAATAGTATATAGCATGAAAACCACTGGCTCGCAATCCATAAATGACACATGACACAATATTTTGGGCAAAATGATTAAAAAACACTACTAAAACGTATGTAGGTATTATATGTATAAAATGTTAACGCGATGTCAATACAATGCACCATAGAATTGACGCAATAAACAGTCAAAATTATACCATACATTAAACATTTCTCCAAAAAAAAACTTTGATGCAGAAAGGTTTACCACCCCTGTACTATAGCGTGTCGTAAGTATAAGGCTTTTTATTTAATTGAGAATTATTATATATATTTATATACTGTAATTTCTGACATCCTATAAGAAAGAAGTGTGTTAACACATTATTGTATTCATATAGACAGAAGTTTATATATGTTATGAGTGTATTACAATTCAAAAATAATAACATCGGAACTACAACCGTCACTGATTCATTATTGATAGGGTTCGACCCAATGACCGTATCGATAAGGCAGAGTGGCTCCCCTAAGCCTTCAAGGTCATTTCATGCTTCACGAACTAGGGTTAACTTGAACTTTATAGATCATTTTATTTACAACACTATGATGTAAAGAAGTACAGAGGTTTTAACGTCGTTACACCCTAGTGCAACTAGAAATATAAAGTAAATGAAGCAGAAACCATAACTGAAAACTTATTAATCAAAGTAATGGAATTCAGGAATTCTACGTTAGCTTGTAAATATTGTTAGAAGTATGTTTGTGCCGTACAAGACAGGAACGGGCTCTGTTCCCTGCTTGCACACAAGTTACCGCACATTTGCAGGCGGGCCCTCGCCCGATAGAACACAAGAGATCTTTCAGACCTACCCTCTTGTCCGGGATAACGAGCCTAACTATCAGCATTAACGAGCTAGTCATAACGCGAAATTTAGTCTCGCTTTGATTCCTACGAGCTTCTATAAAAGTGAACACAACATAATATTAACTTAACAGTTAAATTTGCTGCGAAACAAACGACAATCGCAAAACAGTCTTTCGATAGCTTAGTCAAAGATGTGCGCACGCTCTAAACCTACAGTTCGCACTTAATGTATTATAATCTATAAACATTGTTTGAATCGTAATATCTGTACTAAACTCTTGTTCTCTTCCAGGAGAAACAGCGTCCACCGATCTACAATCCAGAAGATTATGCCACATCTCTCAAGAAATGGGGGAAGAAAATTGGTACCGGGAGTCTATACGACCTGGACCCAGGCCAAGACCCGAATAAATCTAGAACGTTGCCTACTCAGAATAGTAAAGACTTCAGGTAAAGTACAAACTACAATGTCTAGTATTACAAATGCAACAGTTTAGATGGATGTTTGTTAGAAGACATATTCAGAAATGATAGAACATTGCCTTGAATCACACATAGGCACATAATACTTTTTTATATTTCCACGTACTATGTCGCTGGCAACTGTTATCTTTCTAATCTTACTTCTTACTAATATTATAAATGCCAAAGTTTAGATGGATGGATGGATGGATGGATGTTTGTTAGAGTTTGTAGCCTAAACGGCTGAACGGATCTCGATGAAATTTGGCGTATACGTAGGGGGTAGTCTGGAAGATCATATAGGCTAACAACTTTTTTTGAACTCCACTCGAACAATGTCGCGGCCGAAAGCTAGTTATTGAATAAAGTTTATCTTTGCTCCTATATTTTTTAAATATATTTCATTAAGGATTTAATAAAATAAAAAAACACAGTTACAGTTAAAGTTTGTTATTTGAACAATTTCTCAAAGCATAGATAAAAAAGTAACGTATGGTAGTAAAAAGATCCAATCGCTTCTTTGAACACGTTTACTACAGACATCTTGTATCGGCAATTTATACCGCAAAAGCAATCGTAGTAAATGCGAAAACAATTTGTACCGCAATCTATGTGGTGTCACGTCGAGAATGTTGCTCAAATGATTACTGTATTATTTTGGCCTACATAGTAAAGGAATTTGCATAATCTTTGATACATATGTGAATGTAGAATTCACGCAAATACTTCGAAATAAAACAAAACACGATAAGCTCTTAGACTTGTCTGATGTAGATGTATGAATTTATTATTCCATTTTACTTATTATTTCCGACAAGATCTTAAAAGTATCGTTGTTATCACCTTATACAAAATAATTGTCAGGTGTTCGTAAGTCTTTTAAAAGACTACTATTAACAATTTTGTCACAATCTGTTTTGTTACAGGAACCCTTCGTTAGGTGTTGGAGAAGAGATGAGCCTGCGTCAATTCGGATCTCCCAGTGAATTATTGACTAAACTGCGAGCTGATCTTAGGCTTTCCTTTCCCAGGTTTGTAACAATTTAGTTTATTAATTAACACTAAAACAAACACTACAAATACATGAAAACTTTATCAACTACTGATTCAGCAAATATTGTCTTCTTTGGGTTTTAAATTAATAATAATCTCTTTTCAGTTTTGTACAAGAGTTCGCATGTGATCCGCTAGACGGAGTCTCCTTGCTGTTAGAACTGCTACGCAACGTGCAACTCAGCCAGACTGGCGAAGGCGCCAGAGGACCTCCAGCTGTGAGGCGAAGACCACTGTTAGATGAACTCGCTTGCCTGTTAGTATAACCATTACGTGATCATTGCTAACTTCGATAGGCACTCAGAAATACAGATCATTTTTCTACTGTATTTTCAGTAATGTTAAAGCACAATCGTTGAAGATTTCGTTTAGATCTCTTGCATCTCTTGCAATATGAGCCCAGGATCCTACTCAAAAGTATTGTCTTTAGCCATCTCCACAACTAAACTCAAAGGTTGACTGTGCGATTAATCAATTAGTCTACGTAGTCTTTTCTAGAAAGTTACCTAATACTTGAAGCACCATTTCTAAGTTAATCTCATCATTGTTGCTTTTAACACGTCCAATAATCGATTCATCTGGCTACTACTAAAACTTTTTTTCATTACAGGCAATGTCTTTGGAGCTGTTGCACGAGATATGCAGACTGCGTGCGGCGACTGGTGGCCGGCTCTAACGGAGTATACGCACTCACCGTCTGCATAATGTCAACCGTTAACAAGACAAGAGTACTAGCTTTGCAGGTAATGACTAGAATGTTGCTGTTGGGTATTACGAGCTTCATCCCTTAATTCCCTTCGGCTTCATCCAAAACCTTATTTTATTGTTCACATTTGTGTGTCGAAATTCAAATGCCAACGAAGCCAAAATGACAACGAAGGGCAACATTGCTTCCTTGTTGTCAGCTTGTAGTTTTTGGTCCATTTCCCACATTTTTTTAATTTACTTTAGTTTAATAGCTTGAAAATATATAGGCTAAAGCGTGTCGGTAGAGCGTTTTATAAAGAAAGAATTATTCTAAAACATGCTGTGATTGCTGACATCCTACGCCATAAAGTAGTGTGTGTTTACGTTTATATTATAGAAGTATTGATCAGAAAGAAGCTATTTATAATATCTTTATAATTCCCAGCTCCTCACCAAGGGCTGCTATCCACCAGCTAATGGCCACAGCATGATATCAGAGGCATTATCCACCTTGCGTCTTCGCTATGGGGAGCCTGTCCGCTTCAGGTTCCTGGTAGGGATGCTGCAGAGTGCTGGAGGCTGTGGGGATCTGCAGGCGGCAGGATTAGCATTCATTAATGCGTTATTATCGAGTGCTCCCACACCGCAGAGGAAGCTGTACATACAAGCTGAACTGGAACAAGCTGGATTTGATATCGTGACATTAAAGAAGGTAGTGGAATAAAATGTTTGTATTTTGGACTTAGAGAATTGCGAGTTGCAAATTTTGAATTTGTTTTATTTCAGATAATTTCTAAACTTCCAAACACAAATGAGAATGTTGTTAAGGAGATTGAGAATTACGAAAAACAATTAATAGATATAGATACTTTAAGTGAAAAAGCAAACGAAGCTCAAAAAGAAAAGGATGACCTCAAACATAAATTAGAGTTACTTGAGAAACGCGTGAAGGTAAAACTAAATTTTATTTATAAACACAAACAATCTTTGATCCATATTCTTCCCATGATAGTTGGAGACATTTTTTTATTTACTAGCTTTCGCCCGCGACTTTGTCCGCGTGGAGTTAAAAAAAAACAAAAACTAGTAGCCTGTAACAAACATCCATCCATCTAAATTTTCGTACTTACTTCCGTAAGAAGTAAGATAGTATTTTCTTTTTAATTCCAGATTCTACAAGAAGAGAAAGGAATCCTTTTGTCCTTGGAGAAGTGCCTGAAAGAAAAATGTTGTGAACTACAAGAAGAAGTCACAACCTTAAGAACTGAACATGGAAATTCAAATCGTAAGAAGACATTTGTTATTAAAAAAAAGAATGCCGCACACAAAAAGAGAGGTAATTTTCGATCGATACTTTGTGTAATTTCACAACGAAAATATCTGATCTATTACTTTCAAATTAGAAAGACTAATTCAAAATGAGATCTATATGTACACTTTCTGACTATATAAACAACTAGCTGTTGCTGGCGACTTTGCCCACGTGAAATTAAAAATGCCTATGTTACTTAGTAATGACATAGCTTTTATTGGTGTAAGAATTTTCAAAATCGGTTTGAGTTATTTCAATATATACAAAAATAAAAATCAGTCCTCTGTAATACATTAGTATAGATTTTATTTTCTTTTATAGATGAGTCATCACCTCCAGAAGATGAAGGCATCAGTTCTTCAGAAAGATCTCTGAGTCCCGAAGCCGACCCTCAACGAGACGCCATGGTTTACGAAATGTTTAACGTTAAGAACGAAACTTATTACGACGTACTCCGAAATAAAAGACAAACTAAGAAGCCAGATACCAAGAAACTTGATAACAAAAAATCCTCAGACGAAGATGAAGAAACTACCATAGATGAAGTAATTCAAGAACTTCGAAATATTGTTAACCACGCTGAATCGGAACAGTATGCAAAATCAGATCAAGCAATGTTTGAAAACCAATCTTTAAGATGTCAAGATAATATAGACAGTAACATTTCCATTAGTAGTGAAGTTAAAAATCATAGTACGCTAGAAAAGACAGATTCGATTACAAGCACAAGACACAGTATTCAAATAACAAGTAGCACGGAGTACCTCAATGAAAATGAAGAGGAAAAAACACGATCTGTTCAAAGTAAAATCTTCCCATATCCTAATAAGAAACCGAACAGTTTATCGCATTTATTTGTTCCACAGACAGATCAAGGAATCCTTTTCAATAGACATTCAGATATGTTTGAAGATTACTTTTCCAGTGATGATGGATCCGACTCATTATTAAGTGCATCACATTGTTTAAACATCATTGATAAAAAGTCGTCAGTAACAAGCTTCGATTTTAAAGAATGTCAAGCAATTTTTAATACAATGGCTGAAAGAGAAAACGAAGAGAGAAATCGTTTATCCAGAACACGTTCGAAGGAGAGCACAAAACCTGTGAAACGAAGTGAATCATTTCAAACTACAGAAAAAGGTTCTCGTCAACGTGAATATATTGACAGTATGTTCTATAATGAGAATAAACCTTCATCGGACCACGCATCTTTACAACGAACAAATTCGAAATGTAGTAGAGTAGACGAAATTGTTAATCTTATAGAATCGAAGAAACTTACCAAAAGTCTTGATAGAATTGATGAGGGTTTAAACACGATGGTCGATATTGTAGTGATGAAAGGACCGCTCAGCCCTTCTAAGCCTTACGAAAGACGACAGAGAACATGTTCAGGTACAAACAGCGACAATGATACGCCGTTCTTTCCTCTGATGCGATCTAATAGTAAAAATAGTCTTACTTATAAATCCAGTCAAAAAGGAAACGATTTAATTTCCAAAGCTGATCAAACATTTGGATTACCTTCTAAAAGCCAGGGAAGTTTTAAAAACAATCATTCGTCTAATTTTAGTAACACATTTATTGTGAAGCGCGGACATAGTAATGCTGGTTTCTATACTGGACAGAACATGTTACGTGACGCTCCTGCAAGTATGACAAGTCTTGTAATGAACGGAACGCACTCTTTTGCAGACTTCAAATGCACACTTCCATCTGTAGGTGCAACAAGCGACTATGGAGTTCACAAACTAACTGATATGCCATCGGGTCTATATTAATTTTCAACTATTATATTATTTATAATTTAATCAAAACCAACGACTAAATTAAGATCTTCGTACTTAAATACTTTGAATAGTGCAATATTATATTTGTTAGTTTACTTAAATTAAATTCACTGTTCACTTTGGTATCTTAGTAATTTTGTTAATACGCAAAATTCGCTTAAGATCGTATTCTTTACACTCACCTGAACTGTGAAGTATTTGTCTCCTGTATTGTAACGAACTTATTTAAATTGTCCTGTATATCTATGTAGGGCATTACCTTAAAACTTTACTTTAAATAAATATTATTATAATTTACTTGGTTTGTTTCATTTTTATCTTTATACCATAAGGAATCTAATTTTTGGCTCGCAAAAATAATACCACGACCACATAGAATGCAGGCGTCAAGTTGAAGCAATTCCACGTTTCGTCTGTTTGAGGCCTAAATTTAATTCCCATCACCTTATAAAGAAGAGATGTCAAGAGTTGTTTTTATGATGTAGGAGACGCTTAGGGAGAGGAAATATTGACTTCCTTTGCGTCCCATTTATCCATTAAAATAGGCACAAGGTCTACAATAGCGGATGTCACTTCGCTATTTTGACGAATATACTCGCTTATTTATACCTCATAATATAAAACAAATATATAATATAAGTAAAGTTCTATTCAGTCACACCTGTTTAGATTTTACACTCCATTTTCGCAATCAATCTCAATTAGAAAAGGATAAGGTGGAACAGTATTTACCTCAGGCACATACTCGTCAGGCAACTACGTAATCACTTTAAAAATCAATCCACTTCAAGACTTGTCTTTGTTGTCATAATTAGCCATCAATGCCATTGCTAGGAAACTGGCGGTGTTCACCATTAAAACCTGTAATAGTTTGAACATTTTGAAACGACAATCCTAACAAAAACTCGGCGAATAAAAAATAGGCGAAGTCTGGTCGCAATGAACAAGGCAATTTTTCCTTTTTGACCGACTTCCCAAAAGAAGGAGGTACTCAATTCGTCTGTATGTTTTTTTTTATATGAGAAAGGGAAAACGAGCGGCGGGAACATAGAGGTGGTCAACGACGTATGGACATTCGCAACATCAGAGGTACTACAGATACGTGGCGCCCGCCTTTGAGGAATTTGTGGTCTCGCTTCTTGAAGGCTTAGTTTCCACCTTCAGTATAACACCGAGGAAACCGCAGCTGTACATCGGTGACATGCTGATGCTGTCTTACAATAGTATGTCGATCGGTCAATCTTGTTTTCTCATAATATAACTAATTCATCATCACATCAGTAACATTGTGTAGTTTATTTGTAAATAAAAACTATTGATTATAAACTGTAGGAGAAACAATACACAATATTGTGTTACTGTTAATAAGGAATCTGTTTGTCCGCGTGTATATTTCATTGTATAATAATTTATTAATTGCATGTTATCAATTTAAGTTTTAACATTAACTATCTAACTAATATTATAATGTGAAAGTTTAATTTTATGGATGCTTGAGAGAGTTTGCAGCCTAAACGGATCTCGATGAAATTTGGCGTAGACGTAGAGGATAGTCTGGAAAAACACATAGGCTACTATTTTTTTTATATGTTGCGCATAAGGAATCGCCGGCGCAAGCTAGCAACATTAAGAGATTAAAAAGTAAACAAGACAAATACAGAGAATGTGATGTCAAATCATATGCAAAGTAAAAATTAAACCAACGACAGCGAGTAAACCCGCATAATAAACTTATAGTTGTTGTTGCATTGATGCGACCTCTAAACAATAAACTTCAATACAACACGAGCCGTCCGCGACCATTCAGCAATAGTATCGGGATGGGGAAGCATTTGAGATATCTCGTTACCTTACTGGTAAAAATTCTACTTTTTCAGGAGGGTAAATTTGATAACAAGCATATGGATGAAGAACTATCTATTATAGATGTGTTTGATCTGACCACTCCAACCACTTGGAAGGATCTTATGGATTACTATGGTGCTATTGAGAAACATTGGTGAGAACGATTCTTGAAAATCTATCTTATTTGCCATCTTCCTTCACTGTAGCAGAAACAACACATTCAATGCTACTTCTATTTTTAAAGTGTGTTCTCTCAAATGACTCGAATTCATTAGAAGTGTTTAGTATGCCTGCAAAGGGCGGTTTCTAGTGCCACCTTACAACGAAAGAATAACACCAAGCAATCAGATATAACTAAAGTGTGCTTATTTGATCAGTTATGCTTTGTTTTTAGGAGAATATGCGTCAACTGCGGCATCCCTACATTAGGCACGGCCATACACCTGGAGCACGCGGGCACTACAGGGTCCATGCAACCGGCCGTCATACCAACAGAATATCTACTCACACGATGTATGTTACACATGTCTGTCACTTATACCAGTTAAAAATACAACTTTAAACAAGGCATTTGGTACATTCGTTACTAAAGGATTTGTGCAACTATCAGTTCGTCCAAAGATATTAAAGAAATATACAGAGGAGATATAGTTGAGACAGTTTTCATCATTGCGAATAAGTGTGATTAAAACTTATATAGTACCATTCAAAAAAGTACTGATGAAAAAAATGTTTACTATGCCTCGTTTTTTTTTTTAAAGGTCAACTTTTCGTTATTCAATTAAATAACACTTACCGTAAGTTTACGTTTTCACAGTAGAGATAGTGGACTTAACGTCACACATCAAGTCGCAGCAGGCGGCAGTCATAACTCTGGATATGGCATTGCAGTGGTCAGCTCTCAAACACGACCCGAGGGAACCTACACTCATACTGTTCAAGTTCGGCTGGAAGCGATCCATCACTTACAAGAGACGATGCGTTTGTAAAATACCCGGTGAGTTGTCAAAAAAGTAAAATTGAGATATCTAGATTCACAAGACTGCATTCCGTGTATTCATTACATCCATGCCGGAGGCCTTATTTTAGTCCATATCCCTTGCCAATATTTTCTTATAAGGAAAGGCTGGGCAATGAAAGTGGATTTGGCGCTAAGGGGAAGATATCCCCTTTAAATGCGTCAATGGGTAGGTAACGCATCTACATTTGCGGGTGTCTATAAGCAGCGGTCGCTTTTCGATGAATTTAGATAGCCGCTTGCTCGTTTATCACCTTGTGATATAAATAAAATCAATGTATCTCGATCGAGATTAAGTACAACACTCGTTTCAGGTCTAAGTTACGAGTTAGCGGAGTGGATAGCGGCCAACATGAGCCACGTGGTGGGGGTCGCGACTGACGCTCCCTC